>NW_020174046.1:3470724-3645790 GCF_003031525.2 Neophocaena asiaeorientalis asiaeorientalis | reverse complement strand
CCCTCCAGACTGAAAGCTCCATGAGGGCAGAGACCTTGTCTGACTGTGCACTACTGTGTTTCTCAGTGGCCAGTACAGTGCCTGGTACATAGTATGTGCTCAGTAAATACTTGTTAGATGAATTAATTCTGTTCTATTTATTCATTCCTGAGGGAAAAGAAGCACTTATTTTTAACATGATTGCCCAAAGCCCAGATTAGCAGCAGCAAAGTATGACCTGGCTTTAAGAATCAGAGCATTTTATCATATATTAACACATATATGTGGAACCTAGAAAAATGGTACAGATGAACCGGTTTGCAGGGCAGAAATTGAGACGCAGATGTAGATAACAAACGTATGGACATCAAGGGGGGAAGTGGCGGTGGGAGGTGGTGGTAGGATAAATTGGGAGGCTGGGATTGACATATATACACATATGTATAAAATGGATAACTAATAAGAACCTGTTGTATAAAAAAATAAATAAAATTAAATTTAAAAAAAAGAATCAGAACATTTTATTTCTCTTTGCCACACAATGCTAAACCTCTATATTGACTTGCACTAATTAGAGAACTTCTCCAGTATTAGCAGGTGCTTACATGAGGTGACTTTGGAAATAACCTAGCTACTCAATTTAAATGACAGAGACTGAGTGACTTGTGCAAAATATCAAGACCAGCTAGTTCTCGGCGGGGTAGAAGGCAGAACCTAGGCTGCTCTCAGTATGGCATTTTGGCATGTTCCTTTCACTAAACATGAGGAAGTCTCCATGCTATCTCATAGAATGCTTGCCACCCAGATCAAGTTAGTTTGTATTTTGAATACACTTGACAGACCTCACCATTAGTAATTTTCTTGGAATAGTGGAGATGTTTTTAAGATGTATGACTTTCTTATACAATTCTAACCAAACTGGACATATTGATTATTTAGCTAACTGAGCCTGAAGTGTTTGAAAGGGATTTTTTTTCAAGTCCTTTAAAATAATTATTTAAGATAGAAATCTGATCATAGGAAAATTGTCTCTATTTTTTAACTTTGCCATCAGTTGTTTTCGTCAGCAAAAATGCATTTATTATACATCTAGTAGCATGGAGAGTTTTCTCTCCTTTCACAGAATTCCCGTAGAAGTTATGGCTGGAAATAGAACCCTGCTGTAGCAGTGCTGGGTTATGGCTAGCTTGTGTCTACTGCCAAGCATATTTCTTACCCTTTCTGTTAGATTATAAGCAATATGTCAACACTGTGTACAACTTTGTATCATCTCACAGCACCCAGCACAGAATAAATATTCATTAATATATTATTGAATATATGCATCAAAACTTAAAATTTATATAGTTTCTCTCTTGGAACTACTACTTCAACTTCTTTAAGTAGCATTTTGTCAGTATCTTAGAAAATTTGAATTTTAAAAGTGATGAAAAATCCTTAAGAAATTCAGAATATTCCTTTATAAATAAATTGTCTTTTTTCCAAAATTTACTTCTTTATAACTTTATGGTATTCCTAGACTTATGAATAATGTGCCTGTTACAGGGATTTTTGTCCTTAGTGTGATTGCAAATTCACACAATTTTGTTTTGAACTTACGGAGCTCATCCCAAGTTATTGTCTTGTAACAACTTTCTGAGCTCACACCTCACACCAGTTCTTCCATTTAACAATCCCGGAGGAGCAAAGCATCTAAATGATGTTGAAGGCATTGGCTTTTATCAGAAATAGCTGGATTTAAATCTTCGTTCCTTCTTTAACTGCTGTATAACGTTGACAATTTAAGTAACTTCTCTAAGTCTTAGTTTCCTCTTTGATAAATGGAGATAATAGTAGAACCTATCCCATAGAGTACTTACGGTAATAAGCAAAGGGAGGGCTGTAAAACGTTGGGCACATTGCCTGATGCTTAAGTACTCAATACACTTTGTTAAAATTTTTGGTCACGATTATCAGAATTTAACTATTTTTCATTATACTAACTACATTCTTGATCTAAAGCCAACAAATTGCAAGGGATCATATGCAAATAATTCCATAATGATATTCTGAGTACGACTGTATATAAGTGATGGTGACAGGGGATGAAGGTTCTGAAAGTGAAGCTTCTTAAGAATGTATGATTTCATAAGGAAGGTTCACATGTGCAACCAAGTACAGGAAGGACAGTTACAGCAATAGTTGTCAAAGTCAAGGTTCTTAGAAATGCAATGGCGGTTCGGAGGAGAAAGTGATCACTGCATGTTAAGAGATAGTAGGAGACTGGTCCAAACAGGGCTTTGCTAGAGAAGCGGAATGTGAGTTGGGTCTTGAAGGGTGAGTAGGATTTAGGGAGAGAACAATAGGTAGAATAGCACTGCCATCTGAGGGAATCCTGGAAGGAGCGTGAAGGAAAACACTGGGAGTGTTTATTGAGCTTCCTTATGTTGGTGGAGTGTGGTGACTGTAGAAAGTAGAAGGGTAGATTGATGGGCAATCAGAGTTCTAAACGTCTTACCGAAGGACCGTGGCCTTTCTTCTGAAGGTAGCTTGAATCTATTGCAGATTTTAGAAGCACGATTTTGGTAGTAATAGACCAATGGAGGGAGAAAGAAACATTTAGAGAAATAAACTGGTATTGAAGTTACAACAATAGTAGAGTTGAAGAGCAATGAGCATCAGAACCAAGGCTGTTTCAATGGAAATGGAGAGAAAAGCTAGACTAACAGGGGATTTGGCAGCATGGTTACTACTCAGAAAACTGGCAATTAGACGATAAAGAAATAGTCATTTACCTTGCTCTTCTGTACAAACTGTATTTCAGGGTAACCAAATAAATGGTTGTGTTGAAGGTTCGTAGCTAAAGTATATGGTAGGATAATAGCTAAAGTATATGGTAGGATAATGGTGGTGTTGAAGGATCGTAGCTAAAGTATATGGTAGGATAATATTAATAGAAATTACATTTTGCAACCCTTAATAAAATAATTGATTCAAGCAGCCATCATCAGTGGATGAAACCATTAGATGAAATGTCAGTTGGAACTTTCCAGTGGAGAGTTCTGGCTGTCCCACTAAAAGTAGAAAACCAGAAATGTGGTTCCTCCTGATACGATGTAATGCATAGCCCAGAGCTCCCCTGATTAAGTACCCCAGCCAAAAAATTGTGTACCTAAATCTATTTAAATTTCTAGAGCTGACCTCTATTTATAGAAATTATGGACGATCCAGGAGCAAATTAAATGACACCGCAAGAAAGCAAACGGACAAATCCGAAATGTGAGAAATTCTTCAAGACAAGAGTAAATCCAGTATTACTGGATTCAGTTTCAGTAATAAGTCAATTACAGGGGAGAAAAGGGGGAGTGGGAAGAAGGGACTGAGATACATGAAGAGCTAAACCAACCAAATGTGATTTGTAAGCATTGCTTGGATTCTTATTCAAACTAGTCAAATGCAAAAGACATTTTTGAGAAAGTCTGGGAAATTTTTTATGAGTTGGTTACTAAATGATACCAATAAATAATATTCTTAAGTTAATTACATGTGATAATGGCGCTGTGGCTACATATGAAAAGGTTCCCATCTTGTAGAGATGCATACTGAAGTATGAGGGGGTGAAATGGCATGATACCTGGGACTTGCTTTAAGATTCTTCAGTGAAGTAAAGGGAAAAAAAGGAAGGAAGGGAAGGAGGGTAGGAGAGAAGGAAAGAAGGACAGAGGAAGCCAAAATGGGAAAATCTTGATAACGCTGGAATCTAGGCAATGGTTATATTGAGGTTCTTTGTATTTCCTTCTTTTGTGTGTGCTTGCAATTGTGCATACAAAAAAAAAAAAAAACAGGAAAGAAAACATTTTTTGCTTGTTATATAACTTGATGCTTTACGTTCCATATCTAGGAAAGCAGATGCTGTTACTTTTGTTGATCTTGTTTTGCAGAATTTTTTTTCTCATTTCAGTAGTTGTGACACTCTGCACTGAAATACTGACTTTTTAAAATTTATTTTATTGAAGCATAGTCGATTTACAATGTTGTGTTAATTTCTGCTATACAGCAAAGTGATTCAGCTATTCATATATACACATTCTTTTTCCATATTCTTTTCCATTCTGGTTTATCACAGGATATTGAATATACTTTCCCATCCCATGCTATACAGTAGGACCTTGTTGTTTATCCATTCTATATATAATAGTTTGCAACTCCTAACCCCAAACTCCCAACCCATCCCTCCCCCACCCTGCCTCCCCCTTGGCAACCACAAGTCTGTTCTCTGTGTCTGTGAGTCTGTCCCTGTTTTTGTAGGTAAGTTCATTTGAGTCATATTTTAGATTCCACATATAAGTGATATCATATGGTATTTGTCTTTCTCTCTCGGGCTTACTTCACTTAGTATGACAATCTCTAAGTCCATCCATGTTGCTGCAAATGGCATTATTTCATTCTTTTTTATAACTGAGTAATATTCCATTGTATATACATACCACATCTTCATTATCCAGTCATCTGTCGATGGACATGAAATGCTGTTTTAAAAAATCTTGTTCTCAGCATATATTGACCCTCACTAAGGACAGAGAATTATAGTAGGATTTATTGAAAGTAAGAGAAAGTATACAAAAATATGTGGACCTTAAAAATGAATCAACATAGTTACTCCTATACTCACCAAATCAACATTGTCTTGATTCTCATTTTGTTATGGCAAAGGATTGGGTCATTACATCAGTAATGGATTTAGATGCAAGGAAAAAAATGATAAATTTTGCTGCCTATATGACAATTTTAAAAAACAGTGGGTTACAAAATATTTAATTACATCTGATTCCTCTACTGCTTGCTACTCAATCTATGGCAACAATCTAGCATCTTTGAAGTGATTATAACAAAAGTGCCGCCACATTTATCTTTGTTGATCTTGGCCATTTTGTGTTCTTAATAAAGTAACAAAATGCATTTTTTTTGGATGTTTCAGCCATCCGAGTAGTAAATATTTTCTCACAATCCTCAAGTGTGAGATACAGCTAAATTACACACTAGTTATTTTTTCTTTTTTCTTTTTTTTTTTTTTTCGGTACGCGGGCCTCTCACTGTTGTGATCTCTCCCATTGCAGAGCACAGGTTCCAGATGCGCAGGCTCAGCGGCCATGGCTCACGGGCCCAGCCGTTCCACGGCATGTGGGATCTTCCCGGTCCGGGGCACGAAGCCGTGTCCCCTGCATCGGCAGGTGGACTCTCAACCACTGCGCCACCAGGGAAGCCCTATTTTTTCTTAATATTACCACAAAATAAGCAGAAATTCCAAAGATGATGAATAACCCAAAAATGAAAGCTAATTGTGAGACTTAACATGAGAACATAAGGTATTTTTGAGATAGTTTTCTCAAATCAATAATTTTTTAAATGCAATCTAATTCAGGTACTTGCAGTTGTGAAAATACTGCAGAAATATAACTTGCCAAATGCCTTAGGCAATGATGAAATTAGTCATTCACTCTGGCATCAATCGATAAACCATAGTTGATTTATTAGTCATATATTACCTTATAATTATGCAGTGCTTAACAGTTTACAAAGCGCTTTTACATACATTGACCCATTTTTATCTCACAACAGGCCTTAGAGAGGACTCAGATTATTGTGTTCATTTTACAGGAGGAAGTGGCTTCACAGAGGGCTTAGGGACCTGTCTGTGGGTCTACTACTGGTGGGAGGGGGAACACTGAGATCCAGATTTACAACCTTCAGCCTAAAGTTCACTCAGTCACATGTGACAGCACCAGGATGCCCGATATTAGGAACAGTCTCTGACACAGATGGGGCTCTTAAAGCGATCAGAGACACAGTCTCCTCACAAACTCCTAAACTAATTCGTGGATTACAAGCCAACCAGGTGAACTTCTTCATAATAACACAAGACAGGAATTCAGGAGTGGTCCCCAACCAAACCATGATGCATTTCCAAATGAATGAAGGAGAAATACTTACTGACTTAAGCTGTTTTACTGTCAGTGTTCTTAACTCCACAAAATATAGGAGGAAGAGGTATATGTTAAGGTTGTTACATTTCTTTCCTTCTTATAAGATACAACTCTGGATTCATGAGTGATTATAGTAAGTTACAATTGGCAAAATAAAGTATAAGTAATATACTGTGCATTTTGCACTGTATTTTCTCAGTCAGTCAGCAAGACAATCCTGAGGGTATGTTATTGTTATACGTTTTACTGACAGAGAAGCTGTCTTAGATTAAGTAATTTTTCCATGAAAGCGTAGTTAGTGAGACTGGAGCCCAGAACTGTTAAATTCTAAAGCCCACATTCCTCACCACAAAACTATGCTTTTCCTCCCTTCTCCATCCCACCCTGCAAATAGTAATAATAGCACCATTCCAAAGGTTTTGCAGAGAGAAACTTCTTCAAATAAAATGATTCACTTATTTATTCCAGTAACATTTTTACTGAACCTCGTCCTTATGCATAAATATATGTTACATGGTTCCTGCTGTACAAGATTTGCTCCCTATGTGAGGAGACAACACATACAAACACACACACACATCACAGCGCATTACTACTACTACTACTAATAATAATAATTGCTTCTCGTCACCAAGATCTCACTATGTGTCCAGTTGTTTAAATGCATCCCATGTGGTAATATATTTAATTCCCACAGTCCCATGATAGATCATTCCATTTATCTGGTTAAATATTATGTTGGCTTATGTTTCAGGTTACGACTTTCTCATTTCTGAAATGGTATGATAATAGTTCATTTTGTAAAAAATCTGAACCCAGATTGCCATTTTAAGAAAGTTGTTTTACAGATATTCTTACTTTAAATAATTCTCAACTATGTAGCTTTGTAATTTTCATATCAAATCATTCATTCTTTCAATAAATGTTAATGAGTATTTCTATATGTACAGCCCTGGGCTAGTTGCTATTAAGGATACTTAAGTATAACATAAGCATCTCCAAGGAGATTATTTTCCAGGATTATAATGATCAAACCAACTTGTGTAGTATCAGAAATGATGCAGCATGTCACTCCTTGCCTTGTTTCTCCTGCACCTGCCTATGACAGCTATTCATGTGGGTGCCCATTAACAACCCCAGAAGGCAGACTCGGCCCTATTATGTTCCCTAAGATGATCTTAAAGCACATAAGATGGGACTGCCCTTGTGACGCAGTGGTTAAGAATCCGCCTGCCAAGGCAGGGGACACGGATTCGAGCCCTGGTCCGGGAAGATCCCACATGCTGCGGAGCAACTAAGTCCGTGCGCCACAACTACTGAGCCTGCGCTCTAGAGCCCGTGTGCCACAACTACTGAAGCCCGCGCACCTAGACCCCGTGCTCTGCAACAAGAGAAGCCACCGCAATGAGAAGCCTGCGTATCGCAACGAAGAGTAGCCCCCACTTGACGCAACTAAAGAAAGCCCGCGTGCAGCAAAGACCCAACGCAGCCAAATATAAAATAAATAAATAAATTTAGTTTTTTTTTTTTTAAAAAATAAATAAGCACATAAGATGATGGATACCTCGTTGGTGGGTCTTGGTAATCACTTGAATCCTGCACTTAAAATTTTTTTAAGTGACTTCCTCTTTTTTAAATAAATTTATTGATTTATTGATTTATTTTTGGCTGTGTTGGGTCTTCGTTGCTGCACACAGGCTTTCTCTAGTTGCAGCGAGCGGGGGCTACTCTTCATTGCGGTGCGCGGGCTTCTCATTGTGGTGGCTTTTCTTGTTGCAGAGCACGGGATCTAGGCGCACAGGCTTCAGTAGTTGTGGCATACGGGCTCAGTAGTTGTGGCGCGTGGGCTTAGTCACTCCGCGGCATGTGGGATCTTCCCGCACCGGGGCACGAACCCATGTCCCCTGCATCGGCAGGCAGACTTTCAACCACTGTGCCCCCAGGGAAGCCCCAGGACTAATATTTTAAGTCCAGCAGGTTTCCTCCAAATCCCTCTGGCCTGAGGACCAGGCACTACCGAGTCCTCCCAGGTCATAGTAGAATAAGGCAAGTAGCAAATGGATGGAAACAGAGGGTAATAAGCAGGCACTCCAGTTTGGGTGATGGTAAGGGCTTTTTGGAGGAAGTGACAGTAGAACTGTCCTTGTCCTTTGGCTACTCCAGCTCCCTCACAGCTGAGACCACTTGTGCCCACACTTCCTTCCCTGACTTGTTCAATAGGTCCTATTCAGTTCTTGACCTGCAATCAATCAAGGCAGGAAATGTGTCAGAAGCCTCCTATTAAATTCCATTGGTTCATGGAATTAAGTCTCACTCGCACAACTGGAATCAGAAGACTTGCATTTCATCCCCTTCATCCTCCAGGCTTTTCACCTCTAACTGTTCAAATGATTTTGACAAGCCATTCCTTTGATTCAACAGGGGTGTCACATGGAAACATTACCAAGACAAGTGCCTCAGTGCCAGCTTCTCCCCATCAGGGAACTATAACTCACTAGGCTGGAACCAGGCAGATACAGCCTCTTGGGTCCTTCATAATGCCTTAGTACAAGTCATGTGAGTCAATGATAGATGGAACCACCAGTAATGTCTATCCAATGCCCATTCACTGAATAATATTGAATAATAATATTCAATTTAAACCCATAATATTTATGGCTTCTCCCTTCTAAGGAACTGTGTTTTATTCATTTTAGTCTTAGTTCCTGATACATAAATGATACTCAGTAAATACCAAATAGATTACTGACTTAATTAATTGATATACAAGCCAGATGCAGGCTATGAGGTGCACAGCTGGAGTGATCTCACAGCTATAGCACTCCCTATTCATCTCTTTCTTGTCCCTGTACTTGGGAATAGACTTCTACCTTGTTTATTCACTGTATCATTAGCCTACTTACCCTACCTGGTAGTTCAGTTCCTTTATAGGACTGGAATTCTACCCTAAAACCAAGCTGGTGACTAGGATTTGAAGGCCAATCAATTTTCAGCAACCATTCTTTCAGAGGATTGAGTCGTATTCCCTGTATTCCCATCTCTTTAGCAAGCAGGCTTGCTCTATTTCAAATATCTCCCAAATCCACTGCAATCCCACAAGACTTCAAGGTTAAGAGTCACCTGGAGTTTGGGTGGGACTTTCTGCACCTTTGTCTAAACCATACTTTGTCTTTCCATGTCTTTTAGACACTAGGACTTAGACAATTTCTGCTGTCTCCTTGGTCAGTATCGCTTTCCATCCTGTGCTCTACAAAGTGGATCACTACCAAAACTCAGCATGTTTTTCTCCCCACGCTTACTCAGTGCAGAGGAATGAGCACATTCAAGTGAGTCCTTGAAAGATGGACAGTATTTTGTTAGACATATATTTAAAGGTGTTTCAGTAAAAGGGGTAAGCAAGAATATAGAGTCTGAAAAATCCATTTGATTTCTTTTGGGAATGGAAAGTAATCTTGTTGGGAAAATAGGTTTATTTTAGAGATTAGATTGAAATGATTAATGTGACGTGAATATTGATGACTATGTATAAGCTAGAGCCCCCAAGGTATGGAAATCTTGCATATTAATTCATATTACTGTCAAGATGGAACATTGAAACCTAAATATATTAATACATATTATAAAATAAAGCTATAATATTCTGAGAGTAGAAATGGAGCATCTTTAGATAAGCAAGACATTCACTGGTCCAGAGTTTGGTGATTATGGTTTGGGCATAGGGTGGTGGCTGGTATGAACGTGAGAAGGTGTCAAAATATTGCGAGCATGCAAAGCAAGATAGACGAGTTAGGCAAGACCTTCCCCACAGCAGGTGCATCCTCTCTGACATGTTAAGATGCACGGGTAGCTTTGCATCACTGTATCCCTTGCAAATAAATTCAATCCAGGTTACAGAGCACAAGAATTAGTTAGGCGAGATCTGCATTCAAATTTTGGCTCCTTTATACACCAACTGTGGGTCCTTGAGCTGTTCCTATAAGCTCTCTAATATTGTTTTCTCCTTTGTGAATATAATACCTTCTTCACAGATTGATAGAAGGATTACACAAAATAATCTAAGTACAAGTATCCAACACAGTGCCTGGAATATAATAAAGGCTTAGCAAAGGTCAGGTTTTTCTCACCCTCTTAAAATAATTTGTTCTTTCATGTATTCATGTTCACACTCAGATAGTGATTACATCTACTTTTACTATTGAATAAAGAACTAAAGAGGAGAATTATAATTGTGATTATACTTTAACCAGTTCTATCAACATTAATGAAACTATTAATAACCATATAATCAGTTTTAAAACCTTAAACATCAATATGGTAGGATGAGAAGTAAATGAGAGGAATGGGAAACATGGATGGGATAAAAAAGAGCCTCAGGCAACAAACTTTAAACAAATAAGTTCAAAAAGTTATCAAAATTAGGAGCTTGGGATTAATGGATACACACTACTATATGTAAAATACATTTTAAAACGAGGTCCTACTGTATAGCACAGAGAAATATCTTCAATATCTTATAATAATCTGTAATGAAAAAGAATCTGAAAAAGAATATATATGTGTGTGTGTGTATGTGTGTGCGTGTGTGTAACTGAATCACTTTGCTGTACACCTGGAACTAACACAACATTGTAAATTAACTATACTTCAATTTTTAAAAAGACTAATATTATCCAGTAGGTCCTTTCTTATTGCTTACACGCATATTTTTCTATTTGCACCATTTTCTGGCACTTTTCAAGTCCAGTTTCCTTTATGTGTTGAGAACCTGCTCCATACCAGATACTGTGCTAGGGACTCAGGATACCACAGGCAGACAGGGTGAATTCTCTCCCACTGGTGAAAGAGAGCTATTAAATACCATGGTACATGTAGGAGAGTTATTTACAGGGTGCTATGAGAGCAGAGATAAAGTGGAGCCTGGTTTTGCCTAAGGAATGAAAGATATTTCATAGGTGAGGTGATAACTAAACTGAGTCTTGAAGATTGAGTACGAGTCAGACAGCTAGGCAAGGAGATTTCAGTTACAGTGTGTAACTACTTTTTCTCCTACTATCATCCACCCAACCATCAATGCTTGTATAAACACACACACACACACTCACACACACATCCACACATGCACACACTCGTGTGTAATCCTTCCTTCCCATTCTCTTACTTCTGCTATTTTCTAGAAATTTAAATTTATTGATGGAGGAAAATATCTACTAATCAATGACATAATATAGATCAAATTTTGAGAATTCTTGAAACTTGGAGCAGTAAATTTCGTTTAAAAGATGGCAACGTCAGTGGTTCTTGTGAAGTGATTACAGCATCACCAGAAACCACTACCTTTCACATCACACCTACTGAACAGAGACTAAGTAAGTGAGTGGATCACAAATGTGGGAGTAAATCAGAATCTTCAAGGAGCCATGATAAATACTCAGATACACAAGCATTCCTCTTTCCTCCATCCACATTTCTGAAACCATGTCTTTGCCCAGACCTGTTGAATCAGAATTTCTGGTGATAGAAATTGAGTTTAAGAAACTAAGAAATAAAATTCTCCATATAAGTTAACAGCTTCCTTATTAAGAAGTTTGCACCCATGTATATTTCCATTTGCATTTTCTTGCTGTTATGTAGACATGCCCTTAGAGAATAATGAGTTTTGATTTTTATGAAGAGAAACAATTTTTTTCTTAATATTAATAAATTATTAATGTTCTATAACATCTGAACCACAAGTTGTTAATTTAATGGGATATTGTCAAAATAATTTTAATTGTATCTAGTTATAAATATTTTGTGTTTACACTTTTGTAAGAAAAATGTCTTTTTTTACGTAATTTCTAAGCACAAGTGATTTCTAAAAATTGTTAGAACAGAATTCCCATAGACTACAAGTGTTTATTTTTTTCTCTCTGTCCTCATTATTAAAACTTGCTGAGTCAAAATACAATAGCTTCTTGAAAAAACAATCAAAGATAGGTCACATAATTTTGTTGTACAGATGACTATTTTGAAAAAATAAAAAAAGAGCAGATTAGAAAGACATTTCGTTTATTAGAAGTGGCTATCCAGATGGAGATGTAATATAAGATGGGCTGTTTTGCTATCATTGTTACTATATAATTTAATTATTTTAGTAAATGATTCTATCATTTCATATCCTGAAGCTTTAGGAAAATAACTTGAGAGGAGTGAGTGAGAATTTCATCCATAGACATCCTTAAATGAATTAATTATGTAGTATTTTGGATTACGGTGGGATTTTTTTTTTACCATAAAAAGTATTGCTATCAGTGTATTAGTTTTCTACTGCTGTGTAAAAAATTACAACAAATTTAGTGGCTTAAAACAGCACACATTTATTGTCTCACAGTTTCTGTGGGCCAGGAGTCCACTCTTGGCTTAGCTAAGAGTCTCACAAGGCTACAGTCAAGGTGCTCACCTGATGTTCTCATCTGGAGGCTTGACTGGGGAAGAATTAACTTCCAAGCTCATCCTGGTGGTTGGCAGAATTCATTTCCTTGCAGCTGTATGACTGAGGACCCACTTCTTACAAGCTGTCAGCTAGAAGCCACACTTGAGTCCTGGGCATCACCACAGCTCCCACTCACGTGATCCTCTCCATAGACAGCTTACAACATAGACATTTGCTTCTTCAAGGCCTGTGGTAGAATCTCTCTCTACAGACTGCTGAAATGGAATCTAGCATAAACTAACATAATTATGAAAGTGACATCCTATCATCTTTACCTTACTTGATGGTTTAACACAAGCCTGCCCACACTCAAAGGGAGATTATACAAGCTCAGGGATAAATAGCAATCACCCTAAAGTGTGTCTCCCAAAATTAGAAATTTTGTTGCACATTTTTAATTTACTTATTTATTGTCTCCTCTCTGTCCTGGAATATGTGTCCCTTGACATCAGGAAACTGTCATTAAAGTCATATAAAAGGGCTTCCCTGGTGGTGCAGTGGTTGAGAGTCCGCCTGCTGATGCAGGGGACATGGGTTCGTGCCCCGGTCTGGGAAGATCCCACATGCCGCGGAGCAGCTGGGCCCGTGAGCCTTGGCCTCTGAGCCTGCACGTCCGGAGCCTGTGCTCCGCAACGGGAGAGGCCACAACAGTGAGAGGCCCGCGTACCACAAAAAAAAAAAAAGTCATATAAAAGGAAACTTACTTTGTTATGAATAAAATTTAGCCACAGAATATGTTCAAATATTTGTTTGTAAAATTACTGATAATTAACTACAGACTAACTACAAATAAAAGAGAACATGAGTTATTTCCATATTTTATTGATTTAGTGTGCTTTTAGACATGTTGACTTCAATAACTTGCTCTGAGTTTTCTGACTTTATCAATTGTCTAGACCTTCTAATAATCAGTCACAAAGAAATATATTTAATAACAGTACTAATTAGGATAAAAGCTAAGAAGATGTAGCAAAGAAGCCAATAATACAGTAATTAAAGTAAGGTAGAAGTTTATTTCTCACACAACAAATTGGCCAGTATAAACTGGCAGGGCACCTTGGTTCCATAAAGTCATTTATGGATTGAGGTTCTTTCTGTCTTCCAACTATGTCATCCCTACAGTATTATCCTTCACTCCTTGGGCAAAAGGAAAAAAAAAGGCCAGGGGCATATTGTTTTTCCAGAAAACAGGAAGGAGGAAAGAGTCTAAGTCCAGGGCAGTAACTTCTGCTCATATCTCATTGGCTCAAGCATAGTCACAAGGACAACATAGGTGCAAGAAAGAAATGAAGTCTAGATGCTAGCTGTATAGTTGTGAGCCCAGGACAAAGGGAGAAACAGATTATGGGGAGCAAAGAGTAATCTGCAGTAATAGTAAAACAGTTTAACAGAGTTTCTCATTAAGATAACAAATCAACTTCAAATTACAACAGCTCTCTGATAACCTGGATTATTGCATCACACCCAGAATGCAAGTGTGAGTCTCCTTTGAAATACATGCATTTACTCACCTACAAACTAGAATTAATGTAGGTTTTCCTGTGTTTATCTTACAAGGTTGTTGTGATGAATAATCGGAGGCTAGCATTTTTAAATATTGCTCTCTTGAGCTTAATAGGCTGCCTCTAATATAATACTTGCACAAAGTCATTATATAAGTATCACAGTTTTCCTTTTTGACCAATAAAAGATTATTTTTCTCTAGAAAATAAAATTAAAATGTTAACACTCTTCATTTTATATAAAGGTGTAAGAAATTCTCTTTTTGAATATTCGTGGCTTTTAATTTTCAAATTCTTCATTTCCCAAATTGTACCTAATTGTGATTTACCAAACTATTACATTCTGTTTTTTACAAGTCCCATTTGGCTTGTTATAGACAGTACAAGCAAAAGTTTTTCTCTATACACAAATGTCATCTTGAACAAATTGTCTCCTTTATAATTCTGAAAGAACTAAGCAGAGGTCATTATTTTCCCCCAAAACAGCAAGTTATTATTTTTTTCAACCTGAATATTTAAACTCCATAAGTCATCTCTACATGTCCTAAATGATAATTATAACTGTAAGATATTGTCTTCTTATGTAGTGACTCTAAAGAGTCTTGATCCCACAGAAAGAGTATGTTCAGGTATAAGAAAGGGCAAAGGCACTGTTTGTGAGTGTAGATGAAACATAGTACACATATATCACTGTAACTTTACATTAGCCACAAAGAAAGGGCAAGAGAGATAGAATAAAAATAGGCATTCAAGCACATAACACTTAAAAATCTATCAGTACTGGCCTAGCCCACTGAGTTGAGGTGTCAGCACAGCCATTTCTCACTAGGCATTCTGATCTGAAGTGCCGGGTGTGAGGCCTCTGCATGAAGTACCCTGTGAACAAGTGAAACTAGACAAAGCACAAAGAAAAAGAAAAAAAATAAAAACAGCAAGGTGCAAACCCTCTGAAAAAAATGCCTCTGCACCCCTGGCTCTTAGGGAGACTGGCATCTTCAATGGAGTGTCCTGTTGAGGAGACCTTCAAGATGGCAAAGGAGTAAAATATGGAGATCACCTTCCTCCCCAGAAATGCATCAAAAATCCATCTACATGTTTAAATGCTACAGAACACTTACTGAACGCGGGCTGAAGACCTCAGACTTCCCAAAGGCATGAAAATGCCCATGTACTGTGCCATGAGGGCTGACAGGGTCTTGGTGCTCCAGCCTGGTGTGAGGCCTGAGCCTCCGAGGTGGGAGAGCTCAGTTCAGGACACTGGACCACTAGAGAACTACCACCCCCACATAATATCAATCAGTGAGAGCTCTCCCAGAGATCTCTGTCTCAACGCTAAGACCCAGCTCCACCCAACGGCTGTAAAGCTCCAGTGCTGGATGCCCCATGCCAACAACTAGCAAGACAGGAACACAAACCCACCATTAGCAGACAGGCTGCCTAAAATCATACTAAGTTCACAAACACCACAAAATGCACCACCAGACACATCCCTCCCCAACAAAAAGACAAGATCCAGCCCCACCCACCAGAACACAGGCACTAGTCCCCTCTACCAGGAAGCCTACACAACCCACTGAACCAACCTCACCCACTGGGGGCAGACACCAAAAACACGAGGAAATTTGAACCTGCAGCCTGCAAACAGGAGACCCCAAACACAGTAAGTTAAACAAAATGAGAAGACAAAGAAATATGCAGCAGATGAAGGAGCAAGGTAAAAACCCATCAGAACAAACAAATGAAAAAGGCACTCTACCTGAAAAAGAATTCAGAGTAATGATAGTAAAGATGATCCAAAATCTTGGAAATAGAATGGAGAAAATACAAGAAACGGTTAACAAGGACCTAGAAGAATTAGAGAGCAAACAAACAATGATGAACAACACAATAAATGAAATTTAAAATACTCTAGAAGGAATCAATAGCAGAATAACTGAGGCAGAAAAACGGATAAGTGACCTGAAAGGTAAAATAGTGGAAATAACTACCACAGAGCAGAATAAAGAAAAAAGAATGAAAAGAATTGAGGACAGTCTCAGGGACACCTGGGACAACATGAAATGCACCAATATTCTAATTATAGGGGTCCTGGAAGAAGAGAAAAAGAAAGGGTCTGAGAAAAAATTTGAAGAAATTATACTTAAAAATTCCCGTAACATGGGAAAGGAAATAGTCAATCAAGTCCAAGAAGCACAAACAGTCTCATACAGGATATATCCAAGGAGAAACATGCCAAGACACATATTAATCAAGCTATCAAAAATTAAATACAAAGAAAAGATATCAAAAGCATCAAGGGAAAAGCAACAAATAACATACAAGGGAATCCCCATAAGGTTAAAAGCTGATCTTTGAGCAGAAACTCTGCAAGTGAGAAGGGAGCGGCAGGACATATTTAAAGTGATGAAAGGGAAAAACCTACAACCAAGATTACTCTACCCAGCAAGGATCTCGTTCAGATTCAATGGAGAAATTAAAACATTTACAGACAAGGAAAGTTTAGGAGAATTCAGCACCACCAAACCAGCTTTACAACAAATGCTAAAGGAACTTCTCTAGGCAGGAGACACAAGAGAAGGAAAAGACCTACAGAAACAAACCCAAAACAATTAAGAAAATGGCAATCAGAACATATATATCAATAATTACCTTAAATGTAAATGGATTAAATGCTCCCACCAAAAGACATAGACTGGCTGAATGGATACAAAAACAAGACCCATATATATGCTGTCTGCAAGAGACCCACCTCAGACCTAGGGACACATACTGACTGAAAGTGAGGGGATGGAAAAGATATTCCATGCAAATGGAAATCAGAAGAAATCTGGAATACCAATTCTCATATCAGACAAAATAGACTTTAAAATAAAGACTATTAAAAGAGACAAAGGACATTACATAATAATCAAAGGAATAATCCAAGAAGAACAGATAACAATTATAAATATTTATCCACCCAACATACGAGAACCTCAATACATCAGGCAAATGCTAACAGCCATAAAAGGGGAAATCAACAGTAACACAATCATACTAGGGGACTTTAACTCCCCACTTTCACCAATGGACAGATCATCCAAAATGAAAATAAATAAGGAAACACAAGCTTTAAATGACACATTAGACAAGATGGAGTTAATTGATATTTATAGGACATTCCATCCAAAAACAACAGAATATACTTTCTTCTCAAGTGCTCATGGAATTTTCTCCAGGATAGATCATATCTTGGGTCACAAATCAAGCCTTGGTAAATTTAAGAAAATTGAAATCGTATCGACTATCTTTTCCAACCACAACACTATGAGACTAGATATCAATTACAGGGAAAAAAAAACTGTAAAAATGCAAACACATGGAGCCTAAACAATACACTACTAAATAACCAGGAGATCACTGAAGAAATCAAAGAGGAAATCAAAAAATACTTAGAAACAAATGAAAATGAAAACACAACAACCCAAAACCTATAGGATGCAGCAAAAGCAGTTCTAAGAGGGAAGTTTAAAGCAATACAGTCCTACCCCAAGAAACAAAAAAATCTCAAGTAAACAACCACCTTACACCTAAGGCAATTAGAGAAAGAATCATAAAACCCCAAGTTAGCAGAAGGAAAGAAATCGTAAAGATCAGATCAGAAATAAATGAAAAAGAAATGAAGGAAACAATAGCAAAGATCAATAAAACTAAAAGCTGGTTCTTTGAGAAGATAAACAACATTGATAATCCATTAGCCAGACTCATCAAGAAAAAGAGAGAGAAGACTCAAATCAACAGAATTAGAAATGAAAAAGGAGAAGTAAGAACTGACACTACAGAAATACAAAGAATCATGAGGGATTACCACAGGCAACTATATGCCAATAAAATGGACAACCTGGAAGAAATGGACAAATTCTTAGAAAAGCACAACATTCTGAGACTGAACCAGGAAGAAATGGAAAATATAAACAGACAAATAACAAGTATTGAAATTGAAACAGTGATTAAAAATCTTCCAACAAACAAAAGCCCATAACCAGATGGCTTCACAGGTGAATTCTATCAAACATTTAGAGAAGAGCTAACACCTATCCTTCTCAAACTCTTCCAAAATATACTACAGGGAGAAACCCTCCCAAACCCATTCTACAAGGCCACCATCACCCTGATACCAAAACCAGACAAAGATGTCACAAAAAAAAAACTACAGGCCGATATCACTGGTGAACAAAAATGAAAAAATCTTCAACAAAATACTAGCAAACAGAATCCAACAGCACATTAAAAGGATTATACACCCTGATCAAGTGGGGTTTATCCCAGGAATGCAAGGATTCTTTAATATATGTAAAGCAATCAATGTGATACACCATATTAACAAACTGAAGGATAAAAGCCATATGATAATCTCAATAGATGCAGAAAAAGCTTTTGACAAAATTCAACATCCATTTATGATAAAAAGTCTTCAGAGAGAGTAGTCATAGAGGAAACCTACCTCAACCTAATAAAGGTCATATATGACAACCCACAGCCAACATCGTTCTCAATAGTGAAAAACTGAAATCATTTTTTCTAAGATCAGGAACAAGACAAGGTTGCCCACTCTCACCACGGTAATTCAACATAGTTTTGGAACTCTTAACCAAAACAATCAGAGAAGAAAAAGAAATAAAAGGAATCCAAATTGGAAAAGAAGAAGTAAAGCTATCACCGTTTGCAGATGACATGATAGTATACATAGAGAATCATAAAGATGCTACCAGAAAACTATTAGAGTTAATCAATGAATTTGCATTCCTATACAGTAATGATGAAAAATCTGAAACAGAAATTAAGGAAACACTCCCATTTACCATTGCAACAAAAAGAATAAAACACCTAGGAATAAACCTACCTAAGGAGACAAAAGACCTTGTATGCAGAAAACTATAAGACACTGATGAAAGAAATTAAAGAGGATACACATAGATGGAGAGATATACCATGTTCTTGGATTGGAAGAATCAACATTGTGAAAATGACTATACTACCCAAAGCAATCTACAGATTCAATGCAATCCCTATCATACTACCAATGGCATTTGTCACAGAACTAGAAAAAAGAATTTCACAATTTTTATGGAAACACAAAAGACCCTGAACAACCAAAGCAATCTTGAGAAAGAAAAATGGAGCTGGAGGAATCAGGCTCCCTGACTTCCGACTATACTACAAAGCTACAGTAATCAAGAGAGTATGGTACTGGCAGAAAAACAGAAATGTAGATCAATGGAACAGGATAGAAAGCCCAGAGATAAACCCACACACATATGGTCACCTTATCTTTGATACAGGAGGCAAGAATATACAGTGGAGAAAAGAGCCTCTTCAATAAGTGGTGCTGGGAAAACTGGACAGCTGCATGTAAAAGAATGAACTTAGAACACTTCCTAATGCCATATACAAAAATAAACTCAAAATGGATTAAAGACCTAAATGTAAGGCCAGACACTATAAAACTCTTAGAGGAAAATAAAGGCATAATACCCTATGACATAAATCACAGCAAGATCCTTTTTGACCCACCACCTAGAGAAATAGAAATAAAAACCAAAAACAGAAAACAAATGGGACCTAATGAAACGTGAAAGCTTTTGCACAGCAAAGGAAACCATAAACAAGACAAAAAGACAACCCTCAGAACGGGAGAAAATTTTGCAAATGAAGCAGCTGACAAAGGATTAATCTCCAAAATATACAAGCAGCTCATGCAGCTCAATATCAAACAACCAAACAACCCAATCCAAAAATGGGCAGAAGACCTCCTAAATTGTCATTTCTCCAAAGAGGATATACAGATTGCCAACAAACACATGAAAGCATACTCAACATCACTAATCATTAGAGAAATGCAAATCAAAACTACAATGAGGTATCATCTCACACCAGTCAGAATGGCCATCATGGGCTTCCCTGGTGGCTCGGTGGTTGAGAGTCTGCCTGCCGATGCAGGGGACACGGGTTTGTGCCCCGGTCTAGGAAGACCCCACATGCCGCAGAGCGGCTGGGCCCGTGAGCCATGGCCGTTGAGCCTGCGCGTCCGGAGGCTGTGCTCTGCAATGGGAGAGGCCACAACAGTGAGAGGCCCGCGTACCGCAAAAAAAAAAAAAAAAAGAATGGCCATCATCAAAAATCTACAAACAAATGCTGGAGAGGATGTGGAGAAAAGGGAACCCTCTTGCACTGTTGGTGGGAATGTAAATTGATACAGCCACTATGGAGAACAGTATGGAAGTTCCTTAAAATACTAAAAATAGAACTACCATATGACCCAGCAATCCCACTCCTGGGCATATACCCTGAGAAAACCATAATTCAAAAAGGGTCATATACCACAATGTTCATTACAGCACTATTTACAGTAGCCAGGACATGGAAGCAACCTAGGTGTCCATCAACAGATGAATGGATAAAGAAGATGTGGCACATATATGCAATGGAATATTACTCAGCCACAAAAAGAAACGATATTGAGTTATTTGTAGTGAGGTGGTTGGACCTAGAGTCTGTCATACAGAGTGAAGTAAGTCAGAAAGAGGAAAACAAATACCATATGCTAACACATATATATGGAATCTAAAAAAAAAAGAAAAGAAAAGTGGTTCTGATGAACCTAGGGGCAAGACAGGAATAAAGATGTAGATGTAGAGAATGGACTTGATTCTGATTCACTTTGTTATAAAGCAGAAACTTGCACAACATTGTAAAGCAATTATACTCTAATAAAGATGTTAAAAAAAAAAACTATCAGTACCAAATCTAATCCCATACTCCCCACTCACCAAACACACACGCACACACACGCATATCATGCAGTTTGTGTTCTCATCTAGTTCTTTGCCGAAACTAGCTTCCCTGTGGCTTTGTCTTTGGATCCTATGTTCCCCAAGCTAGCTCATATTCATTTTTTAAAATTTTTATTGGAGTATATTTGATTTACAATGTTATGTTAGTTTCTTCTGTAAAACAAAGTGAATCAGTTATACATATATCCACTCTTTTTTTAGATTCTGTTCCCATATAGGTCACTACAGAATATTGAGTAGAGTTCCCTGTGCTATACTGTAGGTCCTTATTAGTTATCTATTTTATGTATAGTAGTGTGTATATGTCAGTTCTATCTCACAAATGCAAACTGTTTCCCATTGTCTTCTCTGCCCTTGTCACTCTCCTTCATTGGTGCCACATTCAAACCCCTGTTTGCCTCTCTCAGGTTTAGAATACCACTGCCCCTCATTCAAAAGCAACATCTCTTTTTCAGCTCAGGTGCAGCCTCCTTCAAGACGTCCTCCTGAAGTAGTATGAATCACAGTGGCCTCTTCATTTCTTAACCCTGTTTCTCTTAGAGTTGGGCCTTCACTGTGCAAAATTTTGTTACATACACTCTTCCGTGTTTGTTGTCCCAACTTGATTAAAAGTGCCTATAGGACAGGCATTATAATTCATAATTGATCTGTACCTTAACTTCACAGCGTCTGCCACAGAACTGGTTATGTAGCCAGGGCTCAATAAATATGTATTCATTTATTAATGGATTTAGTAGGGTCAAATAATTACATGGGACTGGATATGCCAGATTGATTTTCTTAGCATGAAGTATATGTATTTAAATGTTCAAATTGCTAAACTTCTCCCAAAGGGAAATTTACTAACAGTCTATAGCCTCTTAGCACATTTTTAAAAATCAAGACTCTAAACTCCTCAAGATTTGATATTTACATAATCATGATAATAGTCCTGACATAGATTTCCTGGGTATTTATATCTTATAAAGTCACTGAAAGTCATCTCTTTAAGAAGTACCAGGAACACTTCAGTGAAGACTGAATGTTCTTTCTTATTTCAAGAGAGTTCATCATAAATGCTGAGTAGGGGACAGCCTCAAAAATAGCACTACTCAATCTATTTCATTTATATTGCAAAGCATTTGAAAATGGAATATTTTTATGTGCTGAACCAATTTGATTTCTCTGTATGATTTACCATTCATATTTTTTCTTTTTCCTTTCAATCCTATGATTTCAATACTGATTATATACAATGACAAATACGTGAATGAGAGTAATATGGAATTTGTCATTATTCTTGACAGAAACAGTATGCTACTTCATGAAAATTTGATATTAAAATTCACTCTGTGATAATCATAGGAAGAAAATAAGCTGGCTATTTTGACAATATTCATTCAAATATCTGGAGTAGGTGTTCTCAACTTTTAGGGGTTATTATTTCGTATACTAATTATTTCTCATTTGCATACTGTTTTGCAGTATTTCAACTTTTGTTTACCTCATACCCCCTATCACTAGTACCCAGTATGTATCTGTCCCTTAAGTACTTGATGGGAGGAGTTATTGGAGTTATGATGTTAGTTTCCAAAAGGAGCAAGAAAGAAGATGCCTCTCTATGATAATATCTGGAAGAAAATACTATCCAAGTGAACTGATCATACTCCATCATAAATTTTAATCCCCAATAGGAGAAAGTAATAAGGGAAGGAAGGGGTTGTAAGCCCCTCTCCATACCCTCCCCCTGCCCCAGGGATGCTGGAAGTTCTAAATACCAACACTCAACAACTCCAGGTCTCAGCCCCTAGAGGAAGTAAAGAAATAGCTCTTTGGCTCAACGTCATTAAGATAAATGATACAGAGAAGAGATAGAGGAGGAGCAAAGACAGGAGAAAGGAAATGAGGACACTATGCTGACCAGGGGGCAAGGGTCACCCTCCCTTTCCAAACTCAGGAGCCCATTGGACCACACAGCTGTTTGCAACGGGCTCACTGGGCTGGCTTCACTGCTCCCTCAGGGCACCACAGGAACTGAAGAACTCTGGACACCAAGGATGCTCGTCCCCAACTATGGAGACTCAGACCCACAGCAGGCAAGCAGGAGAGAGGTGGTTGGATTCTGGCACATTTGAGCAGGAAAAACAGAAAAATTAGACAAGCAGAGAGAAGAGAGATCCACAATTACCCGGCCCACCCAAAGACAACCATTGTTAATATATTGAAACATATCTATCTAGCTTGGCCAGGAGAGCACACAGTCCTAACCACTGGACTACCAGGGAATTCCCAGTCAGCGCTACTCTATGGGAGAGACCCGAGGGCATAAACGCCAGGAAGTGAGAATCACCGGAGGCCATCCAGGGCTGGCTGCCACTCCCAAGAACTCTGGTCGGAAGGGCCAGGGGTGAGGGCCCTGCACAAACAGCACCCTGTGAGCCAGTGAAACCAGATAAAGCACAAAGGGGAAAAAAAAAAGGAAAGAGACCTTCACACAAACAGATTCTTACTGGCTGGTGTGAAGAGTCATTCCAAGCCATGCGGCTGGCAGGGTCTTGGTGCTCCGGCCTAGTGTCAGGCCTGAGCATCTGAGGTGGGAGAGCTGAGTTCAGGACTTTGGACCAACAAAGACCTCCCGGCCCCACATAATATCAATTGGCGAGACCTCTGCCAGAGATCTCCATCTCAACGCTAAGACCCAGCTCCACCCAGCGGCTAGCAAGCTCCAGTGCTGGACGCCCCATGACAAACAACTAGCAAGACAGAAACACAACCCCACCCATTAGCAGAGAGGCTGCCTAAAACCATACTAAGTTCACAGACACCGCAAAACACACCAGCAGACACAACTCTTCCCACCAGAAAGACAAGATCCAGCCCCATCCACTAGAACAGAGGTACCTCCACCAGGAAGCCTACACAAGCCACTGAATCAAACTCACCCACTGAGGGCAGACACCAAAAACAACGGGAACTATGAACCCACAGCCTGTGAACAGAAGACTGCAAACACAGTAAGTTAAGCAAAATAGGAAGACAGAGAAATATGCAGCAGATGAGGGAGCAAGGTAAAAACCCATGAGACCAAACAAATGAAGAGGAAATAAGCAGTCTACCTGAAAAAGAATTCAGAGTAATGATAGTAAAGATGATCCAAAATCATGGAAATAGAATGGAGAAAGTACAACAAAATGTTTAACAAGAAATTAGAGGAACTAAAGAACAAACAAACAACGATGAACAACACAATAAATGAAATTTAAAATACTCTAGAAGGAATCAATAGCAGAATAACTGAGACAGAAGAACGGTAAAGTGACCTGGAAAACAGACTGGTGGAAACAACTGCCGCAGAGCAGAATTAAAAAAAAGAATGATAAGAATTGAGGACAGTCTCAGAGACCTCTGGGACAACATGAAACGCACAAACATTCGAATTATAGGGGTCCCAAAGAAGAAGAGGAAAATAAAGAGTCTGAGAAAATATTTGAAGAGATTATACTTGAAAACTTCCCTAACATGGGAAAGGAAATAGACAATCAAGTGGAGGAAATGCAGAGAGTTGCATACAGGATAAATCCAAGGAGAAACATGCTAAGACACATTAATCAAACTCTCAAAAATTAACTACAAAGAAAAAATATTAAAAGCAGCAAAGGGAAGAGAAACAAATAACATACAAGGGGATCCTCATAAGGTTAACAGCTGATCTTTGAGCAGAAAATCTACAAACCAGAAGGGATTGGCATGACATATTTAAAGTGATGAAAGAGAAAAACCTACAACCAAAATTACTCTACCCAGCAAGATTCTCATTCAGATTCGATGGAGAAATTAAAACCTTTACAGACAAGTAAAATTTAAGAGAACGCAGCACCACCAAACCAGCTTTACAACAAATGCTAGAGGAACTTCTCTAGGCAAGAAACACAAGAGAAGGAAAAGACCTACAAAAACAAACCCAAAGCAATTAAGAATATGGTAATAGGAACATACTGTATTTATAATTACCTTAAATGTAAATGGATTAAATGCTCCCACCAAAAGACATAGACTGGCTTAATGGATACAAAAGCAAGACCCATATATATGCTGACTACAAGAGACTCACTTCAGACCTAGGGACACATACAGACGGAAAATGAGTGGATGGAAAAAGATATTCCATGCTAATGGAAATCAAAAGAAATCTGGAGTTCCAATTCTCATATCATACAAAATAGACTTTAAAATAAAGACTATTACAAGAGACAAAGAAGGACACAACATAATATTCAAAGGATTAATCCAAGAAGAAGATATAACAATTGTAAATATTTATGCACCCAACATACGAGCACCTCAATACATAAGACAAATGCTAACAGCCATAAAAGGGGAAATCGACAGTAACACAATAATAGTAGGGGACTTTAACACCCCACTTTCACCAGTGGACAGATCATCCAAAATGAAAATAAATAAGGAAACACAAGCTTTAAATGATACATTAAACAAGGTGGACTTAACTGATATTTATAGGACATTCCATCTAAAAACAACAGAATATACTTTCTTCTCAAGTGCTTATGGAACATTCTCCGGGATAGATCATCTCTTGGGTCACAAATCAAGCCTTGGTAAATTTAATGTATTATGTATCTTTTCAAACCATAATGCTACGAGACTAGATATCAATTACAGGAAAAAAACAATAAAAAATACAAACACATGGAGGCTAAGAAATACACTGCTAAATAATCAAGATATCACTGAAAAATCAAAGAGGAAATCAGAAAATACCTAGAAAAAAAATGTCAATGAATACACAACAACCCAAAATCTATGGGATGCAGCAAAAGCAGTTATAAGAAGGAAGTGTATAGCAATACAGTACTACCTCGAGAAACAAGAACAATCTCAAGTAAACAACCTAAGCTTACACCTAAATAAATTAGAGAAAGAAGAACAAAAAGACCCCAAAGTTAGCAGAAGGAAAGAAATCATAATGAGCAGATCAGAAATAAATGAAAAAGAAGGAAACAACAGCAAAGATCAATCAAACTAAAAGCTGGTTCTTTGAGAAGATAAACAAAATTGATAAACTACTGGCCAGACTCATCAAGAAAAAAGGGAGAAGACTCAAATCAACAGAATTAGAAATGAAAAAGGAGAAGTAAAAACTGACCCTGTAGAAATACAAAGAATCATGAGGGATTACTACAAGCAAATATATGCCAATAAAATGGATAACCTGGAAGAAATGGACAGATTCTTAGAAAAGCACAACCTCCCGAGACTGAACCAGGAAGAAATAGAAAATATAAACAGACCAATCACAAGCACTGAAATTGAAACTGTGATTAAAAATCTTCCAACAAACAAAAGCCCAGGACCAGATGGCTTCACAGGCGAATTCTATCAAACATTTAGAGAAGAGCAAACACCTATCCTTCTCAAACTCTTCCAATATATAGCAGAGGGAGAAACACTCCCAAACTCATTCTATGAGGTCACCATCACCCTGATACCAAAACCAGACAAAGATGTCACAAAAAAAGAAAACTACAGACCAGTATCACTGATAAACATAAATGTAAAAATCCTCAACCATATACTAGCAGACAGAATCTAACATCACATTAAAAGGATCATACACCATGATCAAGTGGGGTTTATCCCAAGAATGCAAGAATTCTTCAATATACACAAATCAATCAGTGTGATACACCATATTAACAAATTGAAGGAGAGAAACCATATGATAATCTCAATAGATGCAGAGAAAGCTTTTGAACAAAATTCAACACCCATTTATGATAAAAACCCTCCAGAAAGTGGGCATAGAGGGAACTTACCTCAACATAATAAAGGCCATATATGACAAACCCACAGCCAACATTGTTCTCAATGGTGAAAAACTGACACCATTTCCTCTAAAATCAGGAACAAGACAAGGAGGCACACTCTCTCTAGTATTATTCAACATAGTTTTGGAAGTTTTAGCCATGGCAATCAGAGAAGAAAAGGAAATAAAAGGAATCCAAATCATAAAAGAAGAAGTAAAGCTGTCACTATTTGCAGATGACATTATAGTATACATAGGGAATTGTAAAGATGGTAGCAGAAAACTACTAGAGCTAATCAATGAATTTGGTGAAGTAGCAGAATACAAAATTAATGCACAGAAATCTCTTGCACTCCTATACACTAATGATGAAAAATCTGAAAGAGAAATTAAGGAAACACTCCCATTTACCACTGCAACAAAAAGAATAAAATACCTACTAACAAACCTACCTACGGAGACAAAAGACCTGTATGCAGAAAACTATAAGACACTGATGAAAGAAATTAAAGAGGATACATACAGATGGAGAGATATACCATGTTCTTGGATTGAAAGAATCAACATTGTGAAAATGACTCTACTACCCAAAGCAATCTACAGATTCAATGCAATCCCTATCAAACTACCAATGGCATTTGTCACAGAACTAGAACAAAAAATTTCACAATTTTTATGGAAGCAGAAAAGACCCTGAATAGCCAAAGCAATCTTGAGAAAGAAAAACAGAGCTGGAGGAATCAGGCTCCCTGACTTCAGGCTATACCTCAATGCTACAGTAATCAAGACAGTATGGTACTGACACAGAAACAGAAATATAGATCAATGGAACAGGATAGAAAGCCCAGAGATAAACCCATGCACATATGGTCACCATATCTTTGATAAAGGAGGCAAGAATATACAGTGGAGAAAAGACAGCCTCTTCAATAAGTAATGCTGGGAAAACTTGACAGCTACATGTAAAAGAGTAAAATTAGAACACTTCCTACCACCATACACAAAAATAAACTCAAAATGGATTAAAGACCTAAATGTAAGACCAGACACTATAAAACTCTTAGAGGAAAACATAAGAAGAACACTCTTTGACATAAATCACAGAAACATCCCTTTTGACTCACCTCCTAGAGAAATGGAAATAAAAACAAAAATAAACAAATGGGACCTAATGAAACTTAAAAGCTTTTGCAGAGCAAAAGAAACCATAAACAAGATGAAAAGAAAACCTTCAGAAGTGGAGAAAATATTTGCAAATGAAGCAGCTGACAAAGGATTAATCTCCAAAATATGCAAGGAGCTCATGCAGCTCAATATCAAACAAACAAAAACCCAATCCAAAACTGAGCAGAAGGCCTAAATAGACATTTCTCCAAATAAGATATACAGATTGCCAACAAACATATGAAAGGATGCTCAACATCATTAATCATTAGAGAAAGGCAAATCACAACTACAATGAGGTATCACCTCACCCCAGTCAAAATGGCCATCATCAAAAATCTACAAACAATAAATGCTGGAGAGAGTATGGAGAAAATGAAACCCACTTGCACTGTTGGTGGGAATGTAAATTGATACAGCCACTATGGAGAACAGTATGGAGGTTCCTTAAAAAACTAAAAATAGAACTACCATATGACCCAGCAATCCCACTACTTGTCACATACCCTGAGAAAACCATAATTCAAAAAGAGTCATGTACCACAATGTTCATTGCAGCACTATTTACAATAGCCAGGACATGGAAGCAACCTAGGTGTCCATCAACAGATGAATGGATAAAGAAGATGTGGCACATATATACAATGGAATATTACTCAGCCTTTAAAAGAAACGATATTGAGTTATTTGTAGTGAGGTGGATGGACCTAGAGTCTGTCATACAGCGTGAAGTAAGTAAGAAAGAGAAAAACAAATACCGTATGCTAACTCATGTATATGGAATCTAAAAAAGAAAAAAAAATGGTTCTGATGAACCTAGCGGCAGGACAGGAATAAAGACACAGACATAGAGAATGGACTTGAGGACATGAGGAGGGCTAAGGGTAAGCTGGGATGAAGTGAGAGAGTGGTATTGACACATATACACTATGTAAAATAGATAGCTAGTGGGAAGCAGCTACATAGCACAGGGAGATCAGCTTGTTGCTTTGTGACCACCTAGAGGGGTGAGATAGGGAGGGTGGGAGATACAAGAGGAAGGGGATATGGGGATATATGTATACATATAGTTGATTCACTTTGTTATACGGCAGAAATTAACACAACATTGTTAAGCAATTATACTGCATCTTTAAAAAATGTATTTTTTAAAGATGTTAAAAAATAAAAAAAGATAAATGATAAAAACCTAAAATTTATTGAGTACTTACTCTGTGTCAGTCATGGCACTAAGTGCTTTGCAGGCATTATCTCCTTTTAACTTCATCACAGGCTAATAATGTAGATGTTGTTTTATGTCTATATCACAGCTGAGGAGTGGAGAGCTACTGAGTCCTGAGGCATTAACCTAGACCCCCCAAATTTAGCTTTCCTCTTCCCCAAGAAAATTCCTCTCCACGGGCTCTTATCTTAGTGCTTATTCTTCAACATATGTCATGGCCTGTATCCCAACCCCCAATGGCAAATTTCCAAAACCTGCTACTATAGGTTAACGTTACCTAATTAGGTTAACATAACTTAATTCATTTGTCCACAATCTTAATGTAGCCAGTAGTCTTTTGCATTATCCTTGCTCACCATCTTCCCTTGTGAAAGGTTTATCCTCTTTTTTTAAATAATACATTTTATTTTATTTTTATTTTTTTGTTAGTAATACAAGGGTTTTTTTTAATTGAAGTATAGTTGATTTACCATGTTGTGTTAATTTCTGCTGTACAGCAAAGTGATTCAGTTATACATATATAGACATTCTTTTTTCACATTCTTTTCCATTTATGGTTTATCATAGGATTTTGATTATAGTTCCCTGTGCTGTACATTAGGACCTTGTTGCTCATCCATCCTATATATAAAAGCTGACATCTGCCAACCCCAATCTCCCACTCCTTCCCTCCCTCTAGTATCTTCTTATAATATAGGAATCACTATCAAACATGATCTCAGTCATAGAAATTTAACTCAGCCTTCTCTTCCTTAATTGAAATGAAACTCCAGTGTCTTATTTAACTTTGTCCTTTGTCATAATACAAGCAACCTGCCCATCCCATCTTCAGAACTAAGCTCCAGGTGTTAATCCAATCTGCTGGACTCACATCCTCATCTTTGTCTCCCATAACGGACCCTTGTGGTATCGCCTGGTCCCTAGTGCCCCCTCTCCTGGGGACCCAGTCAGGTTGGTTCTCCTCCTCTGCTCACTCAGCTTCCATCCTCACAGAGAGGATAGTCACTGCCTCATTCTGGCAGGGTTTCCTTCTCCCCCAAGAAATAAACTTTCAGAAATCTGTCTGGCTCCAAACCTGATATGGATTATACTTTCAAACTCAATATTCATTTAGCAGAGGTATTATTCTCGAATGGAAGTATGAGTTTGTGCCCCGAATTGTAATATAATTAAAATTATCTTTCAGCATCCTTTGATGTCCCCCAAATAGATCAAATCTAATGAATCAAGCCAGCAGGGTCATCCTTAGATATGTAGAGCTGTGGGGAGACGTGAACTCAAACTCCTCACGTTTTCCCTTTTTCACTTTCTTCCTCTATTACGTTCCCTCTCCACAGAAGAAAAGTCCAGGTGCTGCCAGCTTTGGCACCTGAATCAGGTCTGCCCTCCTTGGGCTCTATACTACCACGGAAACTTACTTTCACTTCTTTATTTCACTCCAAACAAACAAACGCCTCCTAACTTTTTCTCAGTCAGCCTCCTTTGACAGACACATTCCAGTGGCAATTACTTATAACAGCTTCATGATGCATCCTCCTTGATAACAACTGTATATTTAATGTGTACATTTGGAAAGCAAACCCAACCACATAACCCAAAAGAATATATTTCTGGTTCTGAAGTTTCAGGAAATGTGACAAAAGATAGGTTAAAGTCAGGGAGATTTTCTTTATGTCTCTAATAAGACCGACTGGAAACAGCTCTGTTGTTCGACCTTGGAGTTATGCTTCCAAACTTCATGGAAAGATACACCATCTTTAGAGAAGAGAAATGATATTTCTTGAGCACTCACTCTATGCCTAAGTATTATTAGTTTTGCATACACAATTCCATTTAATCCCTAATAGCGGTCATTCAAGAGCTATTATTATCCCCCATTTTACCGTTGAAGGAATTGGGGCTCGACAAGATTAGTTAGGTCCCACATTTTTCTCCATTAAGTAATAGACCCAGAATTGGAACCCAGGTGTGCCTACCTCCTAACAATGGTCTTTATTCGCACTGCTCAATTTAACCCTGCCCATTGATGGGTATGTTACCTAAATGATTGCTATGTAATCATCACAGATATATCACTGTGTAATATGTTACTTTACGTGGTAAAAGGGACTTTGCAGATGTGATTAAATGTATGGACCTTGAGATGGGGAGATTATCCTAGATTATCCAGGTGGACCCAGTTTAATCACATGAATCTTAAAAGTGAAGAGCTTTTCCAGGATTTGTTCTGAGGGACAGATGAAGACAAAAAAAGTGTTTAAGGGAGATGCAACATTTCTGGCTTTGAATCTGAAGGAAGGTGGGAGTCTGAAGCCAACGAATGCAGTGGCCTCAAGAAGCTGGAAGAAGGACTTCCCTGGTGGTGCTGTGGTTAAGAATCCTCCTACCGATGCAGAGGACACAGGTTCTACCCCTGATCTGGGAAGATCTCACAGGCTGCGGAGCAATTAAGCCCGTGTGCCACAACCATTGAGCCCACGTGCTGCAACTACTGAAGCCGGCATGCTGCAACTACTGAGGCCTAGGCACCTAGAGCCTGTGCTCTGCAACAAGAGAAGAAGCCACCACAATGAGAAGCCCATGCACCACCACGAAGAGTAGCCGCTGCTCGCCAAAACTAGAGGAAGCCCACGCACAGCAACAAAGACCCAACACAGCCAAAAAAAAAAAAAAAGAAGAAGCTGGAAGAAACAAGGAAATAGATTCTCCCCTAGAGTCTCCAGAAAGGATCATAGTCTTGCTGACACCTTGATTTTAGCTCAGTGTGACCCGTGTCTGACTCCTGAATTACTGAACTGTAAGATCACATTTTTATGCTGTTTTAAGTCTGTACATTTGTGGCAATTTGTTACAGCAGCAATACAAAACTAATATAGTGGCTTAATATTTGTAGAACAATTAAATGAATTAATCCACAGGTTGACCTTGTTTTTGGAAACTGGACACCCATGTCAAGGATCAAAAGTACAAAGATTTAACTCTCAAGTAGTCTTTTCATGGAGTTTGCTAAATTGGGAGTTTATGACTCAGTGAGATTTACATCTATTTAATTTTGCTCTACATTGTATATTTCAAACAATGCTCAAAATATATTTGCCTTTGGGTGGATCTAATCAAAGAATCACAAAGACCCATGTACCAAGAACTATGGGCTTAATTACACTTGTTTTTGCTCTACTTGATCTCATGGTCATGTAAAATCAAGCTTCAGACCAGGCTGATTGCCTTTGTCCTAAAAGAGGAAACACATTTGTTCTTTAATCGTGTTTAAATGAGTCTAAACACAAGAATAAGCTAGAGAGATAGGAGTATTGAAGATTCTCGACAACACACTCCAGTGGACACAGTGATCCTCAGATACAATACACCAGTATCTTACATGCCCTAGAAATGAGAGCTCTTTCCTTGCTGTAAAAGGATAGTCTTTTCTAGACTTGGAAGAGTTTGTTGTCACTTTTGCACATTTATTTCTATTTAACCAGAACACTCTAAGTGAAATAATCATTAAAATTTATTCTGGGGTTCTTAAATATGACTTAAAAAAGTTTTAAAATGCACCATTTTTTAAAACGAAAAGAGTAGTTATTTGGCAAGTGCGAAACAACTAAAAATGTAAGAAATCTTATGTGAATTCTCAAAGATCAGCAGAGAATAAGAAGGAATAGAACGGAAGAATTTAAAGGAAAAAGTCAAAATCATCCAGGAGACTAAGGGGTATTTTAAAGCACTGTATGAGCTTATTTTTTAAACAGTCCAAGAAAGTTTATCTTCTGGAATTCCAGGGTCAGAAGTGTAGAAGGAAAGGAAGAAAAGCAAGAAGGTACAGAGAAGGAAGGAAGAGAAGGAAAAGGAAGTGAAGGGAAGGAGAAGGAAGGAAACAAAAAGGAGGGAAAGAGAAGCAGGAAGAATTTAGGCGGTTGTATTAAGTAAAATAAAAGACGTCCTACATACTGTTTTTTAAAATCTACCTGGGGCAATTTTCTTCCGGAGAATTGCTACGAAGTCTTTTCAATTCACCGTGCTTTAGCGAGTTTAACACAAAACCTTAATTTATTCTAAAGTTTAACACCCAGTCTTTTTAATACTTCAGCATTTACCACTCTGTATCTCTATGACCTATTATCAAGCTGTCTATAATAATATCGGCTCTATTTAGAGATGATTTCCTTCTTGAGTACCCAAAGTATCGATACCATGCATACCTTCCCCGAAATAGGCAGAACCGAATGATTAAGGTCATTGAGGGTTCTCCCGTGGATACTAGAAGGTTACGCTGAATGAAAATAAAGTTGATGTTTTTAAGTACAAAGTGGGTACATGGGGAATGATTAAAAAGGAAAGGAGAGTTCGTTTTCCTGTGACTAGGACATGGGGAAGGTAGGCAAGTGGCTGTGGTTCTACAAGGGGTGAGAGCCTACGCCGAAGGTAAGAATCTCTGGTGAGATAGTGTGGCACTTGGGTGCTGAAAGACTGATCACAAAAAGCTGAAGCCTTGGAAAGGATGAAGACCCCCAGGTTCTAAAGAAAGGAGCGACCATGTTGGATCCTGATGGCTATGACTACAGACAAGCTGCAGCTCTGCTGAGCCCAAAGGCAGTGTGCAACTCCACCCCAGGGTTCCACGTTTTACTCTTGGTTATTGTTCTCAGTTGGGGTCTTCTTTCTTTTTCTTCTTCTTTTTTTTTTTAACATCTTTATTGGAGTAAAATTGCTTTACAATGGTGTGTTAGTTTCTGCTGTATAACAAAGTGAATCAGCTATACGTATACATATATCCCCATATCCCCACCCTCTCGCGTCTCCCTCCCACCCTCCCTATCCCACCCCTCTAGGTGGTCACAAAGCACCGAGCTGATCTCCCTGTGCTATGCGGCTGCTTCATTGGGGTCTTCTTGAAGAATATTTCTTAAACCTCAAAATGTCAGTGGTTAAGGATGCTACTTAATCACCCACCCCCAACAATCGCTAGCTGAGTCAGGACTCTGCATCCCCAAGCTTGAGAGCTCCCAGAAGTGTTACTCCAAGTCCAAACCTCTTCTCCCATTTCCAGAGCTGCCACCCAGGTAACAATGAAACCCTATGTCAGGGAACCGGAGCATGACCTCTGTGCCACTGCAAGATTTCCACAGCATGCTGCTCCAGCCACCACATGTTACAGACCTTTATTACACACACACACCTTACTCTCGGGATGCATGATGTGTCATGGTGGCTGGACTGGAATGTACTTCCCAATCACCTGCCTTGCACTAATACCCAAAACATTTCTCTCTGACACTCAGGTTTGTTGTTCAGTCTAGCTTACTGCATTTAATGCCATCTTCATTTAACTCTTAGTGGCTTCCATTTTTTTTCTCCCTGAAATTGCATTTCCACTAGGTTCATCCCGACCCATTAGCCAAAACTGCATACGTCCAAACATCAGAGTTCAACAGTGGTGCGGGGTAGTTTCCAGATAGATCCTCAGCCTCCGTGTAAATCAGTGGGTATGTCGGCAGGGTTGGGGGGAGTCCTAAAGTGAAGATTCATAGAGGTAAAAAGGATCTTGTGGTTCCAGAAGAGTGAATATTAAAAGAAAATAATAGGATTCGAGTGGGTTGCTGAGAGAGTGAGTAAGGACAAATTGAAGACAGTTAAGTGTAGTAACTCATAGGAGGTTTGCTGCAAAAGGGAGCTGAGAAAACTTTTGATGAGGCTCTGTTTGGCCCCTGGATCGCTTTCCCTGATATGCTGATTTACATACTGGATTTGCTTTATCAGTTTTTACTATTTCGAGGGACTGGAGATCATGGTGATCATTAGTGCAATTTACTAAATATTTCTGGTTCTCCTTCAGAGCACACGGTAGGACTGAGCTTGCTTTCTCCCCATGTGACCTGTTGGAGTGATGTGTGTCACCTCCAGCTGGAAGCTTTAAGAATTAGTACAGGGACTTCCCTGGCGGTCCAGGGGTTAAGACTCCATGCTTCCATTGCAGGGGGCATGGGTTCAATCCCTGGTTGGGAAACTAAGATCCCACATGCCGTGTGGAGTGGCCCCCCAAAAAAAGAATTAGAGCAGAATTCACTACACTTTTTTCCCACCAAAGAACGGCAAACAACAACCTTCAAAACAGGGTCTGCTCCATCAGCCTGGGTCCTGGAGTGAGGACACATGAACCAGGGTCTTCAATCAAGTCCTGACTGGGAAGTTGCATGCATAAGAAATAAATCTTTGTGGCTGAAAGCCAATAAGATCTCGGATTGTCTTTTACCAGAGCATAACCTAGACTAACTCAACTGACCCAAGAACATATCAAATTTACTTATATTTTTAACAATATATAGAAAACAAATTTAAAGACTCGATCTGCGTTTGTTATCTAAATAAGTCACCTAAAATGAGGTTAACACCATATCTATCCTACCTATTGTAATAAGTTACAAATATTACATTCAAATGTTATCTCCTAAAGCTGTGTCATGTTTTATGGATGTTGTATTTCATTAACCTGATTGAATGTAAGCCCCATTTATGTGGCAGTTTTAGGGAAAAAACCATGTTCGTTTCAAAGTACATAATCTTAAGTAAGGATAATAGTAAAATATCACAGTTGGAAATTCCCTGGCGGCCCAGTGGTTAGGACTCGGTGCTTTCACTGCCAGGGCCCAGCTTCAATCCCTGGTCGGGGAACTGAGATCCCGCAAGCTGCACAGCATGGCTATATACATATATATGTATGTTATGTGTGTGTGTATATATATATATCATAGATTCTGTGTTTTTTTAGCTCCTTGCAGGAACCCCAAGAACACTTGAAAGCCTCTTCTGCCTAAAAAGACAAGTGGAGTGATCTGTCATGTTTATAAGCAGTCACCTTAATCAGAACAGATTCAGATTGTGACAATATAAAACTTCCCTGAACCCAGCTTTAAAAAAAGAAAATATTGAACATTTTAGATCATCTTTTAAACACACAGACACAGCCATAAGCCTTCACACTGAATAAGAGAAAAATTTTGTCTTTCAGCAAGTTATACATGGACTCATCCTTAATTATGTCAAAGAATGCACACACAGAGACACACACATATCCTTACAAAAATTTCAATAGATTTTCCATTCTCAGCAATGAAATGATGCTGTTCGTGTTTTGCGATGCCCTTTGATGCGGCATCGAGTTTCTTTAAATCATTCCTTGGCTGGTTTGAAATCATTTCCTTTTATCACTTTTGCATCAAGGATAAAGACAAACAGTATTGATACTCAGTCATCACAACCCCTTTAGGTTTTAAAAACAGTTTCCGTTTATGGTATGAAGCAAGGAGGTTCACACCATAGGGGTCTGCTGCTTTTTATAATCTGAGGGCCTTTGGCACGGAATGGTGTCCGTTTGCAAATCGTCCGCTTTGTGCGAACTTTCTATCTGCTTCGTTTGTAGAAATTTTCCACTAGGAGACCCAAAAGGCCACAAAACCCTCATATTCTCTATGGGCGGGTAGCAACGTGGACAGCAGTCAGAGAAGGGAAGCTGAGCATGCTTTGGCAGGGAGCCACATGAAGAGACTGTTCTTGGCTACATTGAGAGCTGCTCTGTATTTATCTGTGATTGAAAAGTGTGTAAATCATAGATCCCTCAGAAGTGCTTACACACAGTAGTCACCTTGTAAAAATGAGTGATTCTCTAGCTTTTATTTGACATTGTTCTTGTATAGACATATGACCAAACTCTAGTGAAAATACCAACTTAAAACACAGCTGTGACACTTGCTTTATGCTGTGGAAAAATCATCTCATTGCTTATCTGACAACTCACTTCCAAGACATGTGTCTTTATTTTTCTTTCAAGTTTCTCTTTCCTTTATTTTTATCTTCCACTTTTAAAACTGGAGATCTAGTAGAGAGGAATAATCTTCCTTTCTCCCAGGCATGAGATTGTGTTCCTAAGTGTCTGAATGGTGTTTCTTGTTATTATTATTGTACTCTTGATATTATAATAGAACAGATAGAGCTTGAACTCTAGACCAAGATTGTCTGGGATCTCTTATTCTCTGTTACTCTCTGGTGGTACAATTTTATCAATACCTCATGTCCTTATGTGTTCCTGTGAAGACAAAACTATTTAATAAATGTAAAGATTTTAGAAAAGATTCTGGCACATAGTTAACTGCTACTTATATGTTTTCCATTGTTACTCAAAGAAAAAGTAACAGCTCATAGCAGAACATCTACTTCTAACACAATTGGTTGCAAGAAAATGTAATTATAGTGGTAAGGTTATACTGAGGACCCCCAAATTCCCTAGAATAAAAGGTTCAATTACAAACCAGCTGAGAGAGAGAGCCACTACTTCAACAGATAAGTTAAATAGCACTCCTACACCCTTATAAATATTCCCTTATCTAGCTAATAAACACTGATCTTTAATGTCCAGATCAGCTTTCACCACAGTCCTCTGGACATGAGGCCAGGGAAGCTCACTGAAATAAAGCCTATATCTGCGTAGCCCCATCTAATCACGATTCTCACAGTGTATGTGAAAGGAGGTCCATAACCACCTCTAAGGACCTGTACACACTTGACAATGCAACAACTCACAGAGTAAAATCAGCACTTTCTGTGAAGTAAAATGGCGTAGCAAGTCAGTATTGCTGAGCCCTTCAGAGGCCACAGTAAAAAGCAGAATATTGTCGTCTTTGGTTCTAAACATCAACCCATATTATTAATTTATTTATTAATTTATTAAATTACTCAACTAAAAACTAAACTAACCAAAGACAAATGTTGAGACTTCCATTTTCAGTAGGGAAGAACTCAGTAATTATAATAGTCTCTCATTGAGGAAACTAAAAATTCTGGATAAAATATTTTTTAATTTCTCCAAAACAACAAAATCTAACAAGATGGTGAAGAATTTTCTGATCAAAACCTACAGAATTGAGAAACAGAAAGATAAGCTAAGCACTCAATGTTTCTTTAACCTAAGGTTATTTGTTAATTTGGTAGGGTGGGGGAGGGGAAGATCATCAAAACAGAGTTGCACTTTTGCAGACTATTGGAGCTGTCAAAGCCTAGGGCCCCAAATCTGGACCTCTGATAAACCAGGCCCCAATTTCAGCCCCAAAAATCTGAAATTGAGAACTGAATGGAGAGATTTTGCATAGGTTAGACATAGCTGAAGAGAGAATTCATGAACTGAAAAATAGATAATAAAGAATTATTCAGAAAGTAAACAAATAGACAATGTAGTGAGCAGAAGGATAGGTCTGAGAGAATGAAATAAAGGCATTATTGAAAGATATACTTAATTCCCAGAACTAAGGAGAAACATCAATTCACAGAGCCAAGAATCCCAAGAAATCACCTACAGGATAAATGAAAAGATATCCATATTTAGATACATCATAGTAAAACTGCAGAAGAACAGAGATAATTAATGTCATCTCATCTAATAAGGCAATTACAACATAAGAAGTTATGGGTGAGAGTAGGGTATGTAAGAGACACGTTGCCAGCCTTGTTTTATGGTCTGGTTTTGTTTTGATATTGCACAATTCAACTTTACACACAAACCACTTTTCCTCTGTTTACTTAAATACGAAAGAAGACTTTCACTTTTACTTAGCTCAGGATACAATAGTGAATCCACAGGGAAAGTCCAGCTTCCCTGGTCTCCCTCAGTTCCACAGGGACACTCAGAGCAACAAATACAAATCTGATTAATCTAAGAAGGCCTCATCAGTTCTCAACAATGCAAAAGTATCTCACAGCCCATTTTCATGTCAGCAGTGAGAAGGGGGAATCTGCAAAAAGACCCCTCACACATATAATCATTTCTGAGGGAGACACACAGGTGGCATTCCTACTTAACAAGTAACATCCAATGCATTTCTCTTAACATGACACATTCAACTTAATAAAGAATGCATTCAAAATGCATATATTTTTACTCCCAAATAGAAAATGAAAACTAGGTCTTGTAATTCCTTACATATTAGTACCCAGAAGAATGTTCTACATACAAGAAGCTGATTTATAGTGTACTTATTGTAGTATAATATGAAGTTTATCATTCTTCTCCAAAACCAATGATTTAATAGGGAGCATCATGTAATGGTCCCAGACAGACTCGAGTTCCAGTGTCAATCCTGCCATTTATTAGCAGTGTGGTCTTACAAGATTTCATTACCCTCCTCTTTGGGCCTCCATTTCCTTGTCAAGATATTGGTGCAGTAGACAACAGTGGGACTGAGTCTATGACATATACCCCTGACCTCCAACCTCAAGGTAATATCTTTCCCCAATTCTATATAATGTTTTCAGTTACTACCATGTCATGTAATAAACTCTGGAACCAGAATGCTTGGGTCAAAATCCTGGTATTTACACTTATGTGATCATGGACAAGTTAGTTAAACTCCCTGTGCTTTAGTTTCCTCATCTATAAAATGAAGATGATTATAGCATCTAACTTTTAAGGTTGTTGCAAATGTAAATGAGTAAATATCTGCAAAGTGCTTAGAACAATGCTTGGCACATAGTAGGCACTCAACTATATTATTATTACTATTAACTATAATTATTAGATTGAATGATGAAATTGCCATTCTTAAGCAAATACTGGTAATTTCATATAGTTCAACATTATATTGTATGACCCTGCCACATGTCACTTGTGGGTACCTGGCCAAAGCTGAGCTAATGACTCTCTTCCTGGGCATTTTTCTTTTGAGTTGGGACCAAGAGAAGAGTAGTTATGCTGAAAGATGTAAAACTCAGGAGCCATTAGCAATAATATTTCCTATCATGTAGAGAAAACCAGTAATAAACAGGAGAGAGAGAGAGAGAGAGAGAGAGAAACTAAAAGTCCACAAGCAGAGCAGCAATGATAGACAGTATCCTGATGGCCTTGAGATCTAATTCTATCCAGCTGTCTGCAAAGCTCAGCTGCAGTCTCACAGCTGGTTTATTCTGAGATGACCTGGCATACTTCCCCCTACAAATTAAGCTTTTGCTTAAACATTTTCAAATAAGGTTTCTCTTTCTTGGAACTAAAGAGCTCCTACAAATACATTGTGTTTATAAGCTTAAAAGCATCACATCTGTCCTGAAGGATTTTGAGCTTATTAAAGGAATGGATATAATGTATATGATGATTCACTCAAAGTATCTGACAAGAGAGAAAACATGAATAAATGGTGGCTTTTATTAATTCTGTCACTGTAATCTAAACTAACAGGTACACATGTTGTCAAAGACATAGGCCAATACAGAGGGTAAGATTATACCATATGAGATGCAGATGTGATTCAAGACAGTTGGAATAAAATATTTTGCCTGGCCATTATTTTGTCGAATTTCCAAGAAAGCACATCTCCAAGTTCCAGCTCTGTGTAAGTTTTCCAACTTCAAGCTTTCCCAAGTAGATTAATCATGTTTTTATTATGAAATGAAATTCATCCAACCCCAAATTGTGTTTATGTTAAGGCTTTGTTCCAACTCATCTAATCTCCTTTCTTTTTTAAGAGACTTCCGGAGATGGCTGACCTGGTACTTACTTCTGGTCTTCGCCTTCATGTTTCATGTTGCCTTCCTCATTGGCCTGCCTCCTAACCACTGGCATTCCCTTGGAATTAATAATTGCATTTAGCAAGGTCATTAGATACAAGGCCAATATTATGTTTCAAAGCAATTTTATATTTCTATAACAGCAACAAATAAGTATAAAATCAATTTAAGAAATCACATTTACTATAGCAACATGACACATAAAATGTGATAATAAATGTAATTTTTAAAACTAGCACAATCTCTACACAAAGACTACATAACATTTTTAGGAGAAATTAAACAAGACCCAAATAACTTTTCACAATTTGGAACACTGAATCCTCTCCAAATTGATCATTTCAACCCGTCTGCAGGTGGACTCTCAACCACTGCGCCACCAGGGAAGCCCCCTCAGATTATATTTTATGGAAATGTATAAGCTTCATCTAAATGACCAAGAATAACTGAGATAATCTTAAGAAAAATGGTGGAGGATTTTAAAGGTTTTATAATAAAGCTGTGCTAATTAAGACAGTGTAGTATTAGTGCAAGGATAGAGAAGGTCCAGAGGAGAAATTTCAGAAATAGAACAAAAGAGAAAATCCAGAAACAAACCCAGACATATAAGGACACTTGACATAACAAAAATGGTACTGCAAAACAATGATCGTGGGAAAGGATGGACTTTTCAGTAAATGATCCTGAGTTAACTGGGTAATCATATGGAATCAACTGAACATTGACTCCTAACTAAGACCCCATGCAAAAGTCAATTCCAGATGGATTATTGATCTAAGTGTTAATGGTGAAACCATAAGGCTTCTAGAAACTAATGCAAGAGAATGTCTTCAAAACTTTGCAATAGGCAAAGATTTCCTAAACAGAACTAAAAAACTTATTAACATAAATTGAAACTAAGAAATTCTGTTTATCAAAAGAAATCTTCAAGAAATTTTAAGAGGTTAGCCACAGATTGGGAGAAAATGGTGTCGGAAACGCTTATAAACGAGTGACACATATGCCAAATATATAAAGAACTCCTCAATAGAACCGTGAGCAAAAAAAGTCTAAGACACTTCATGAAGGAGGATATACAAATGGCCAGTAAACATAGAGCAACGTGCTAATCTCATTAGTCACCAAGAAATGAAAAATAAGAGATAACACTACACATCCAAACAAAACCAAATTTAAAGAGCCAAAATTAAGAAGCTTAACAAAACTAAGCAGTACTGAAGATATGGAAGAACTGGAAATTTTGTATGCTGCTGGAGGGAATGCAAATGGGGAAACTGCATGACAATAGAGGGAAGTAGGAGGGAACTTTTGAAGTACTGGGACTATGCTGTTTCTTGATCTGTGTGGTGGTTATTCATCAAGCTATAGTCTTGTGATTTGTGCAATTATCACAATGTGCAGTGTGTATGTTATACTGCATTGAATATATTTTTTGTTTAGTTTTTTTTTTAAACTGGCCAAGTTCTTTTCACATATTGGTTAGGTATTTTATGGTAAGTTGATGGTAAATTGGATTTTATTTCTTATTTTCAATGACAGTATAATCTCAATGATGAAAATTTGATCTTAAAAAGATACTACAGCCAAATTAGAAAAAAATGCATATACCAATCATTATAATGGATAATATTACTGCATTTTAACTTCAGCAATGTAATCATCCTCAAGAACTACTTCTACAGGGAACCTCTGAGCAAAGGTAAAAACAGTGAACCAAACATGCTCTCTGATCTCTGAGATAGATCAGTCCACAAATATTTATTGGCTCTTTATCATATATAACATGAGATACTATAAAGAACTCAAAGAAACTTGGACTTGATCTCTTCCTGGGAGGTTTGAAATGTGATGGGGAACAAATCGCGCTTAAGTACTTGAAAGAAAGCATTTATTAATCCAATGCATTAAACGATTATACTAAATTGTACAAGTTGCCAAGAGAAAGAAAGCCTTGTAGATGGGTCTGGTCAAGGAACACTCTCTGGAGGAGGTAGTTTTAGCAAGATTATGATGAATATATTAAGGGTGCATTGAGCACTGAAGACTAATGATTAGATAAGGTTGGAAGACTTAAAATTAAGTCATCATTGAATAAATGAATGTTGGATATAGATTGTGTAAGCCTAAGGAGAGTAGGGAACCACTGAAGGCTTTGAGCCAAGAAATGATATGATTTGCTCCCTCAGGAAGAAGTTAATCACTCACTCCTCCCATAACATGTATCTTAATCTAATTCTGATATGAATTATAGTTTATTCTTCCTATGCTTACCTTGCTCATTAGATAGTAACTAACCCTCTCGAAGTCAAGCATCAATTAATAGTCATCTCTCTTTTTCCTAGAACATCCAGGTTAGAGCCTTACACATGGTTAGCACTCTATAGTTGTGTGTTGAGTAAGTTAATCAGCCAACAAATCAGTCAATAATACAGGTAAAATAAAGATACCCATCAACAAACATATAATAAATCTAGAGTAGTGGCTTTAATGAGTTAATTGTGAGGTTATAAAAATGAAAAGAGGTGATTGGAAAAATTTTTAAGAAGCAAAATAGGTTCCTAGTGAACCTAGGAGAAAAGAAGACTCTGAGTTGTCTGGGAGGAATCTGCTAGAGAGCTTAGAAGCTGTCAAGAGAGTCACTGCTTGAAGACTTCCTGGCTCCTGAATTGGTAGTGAGTATGAAATGCTTTGTATGTTGGGCACTAGCTCCTTTAGGACCAAGTAGGTTGGTATTTATGTACTCTCACCGTGACTGTATTTACTTTCTTTTGGAAATTAATAGATAAATCTAGTATCGTAATTAGTTTGGGAAGTCATGAGATGAAACATGCTCTGTAAGAAGAAGCAAATTATATACGTTCAACCATTTAGCTGTTTTCAGCTTCTAATCATTACTGCTGAAAATATTCAAAAATAGGCAATAAAAAGAGAAGCATTCATTTCTGTTATAGCTTTTAGCCAACTTAATGATTTTTAAAGTGGCTTTTGGTGTATTCAAATGGAGAAGTGTTACTGTGTAGATTTAGCAAAACAGACCTGAGTAAACCTGTCTCCTCGATGATGATCAACTTGCATTTCCTTTTTACTTATCAGTGTCGAAAAGAGCATTAAGTGCACTAAAGCACGGCACCCAGTATACAGCTAGATCATAGTAGGTATTCAATAAATGTTCATTTTCCTTCAATTATGCTAAACCAGGTAACACACAAGTTAATACACTATGGATCAGGTAAAGATTTTTTCCATGCAGATATTTTGCTTTCAAATAACTCTGACCCTACTAAGCAAATATTATTGTGTACGTCATTAAATTTTTATAATAATTAAATTATATTTGTTAATGAAATTAAATAATAATTCAGTTAACTTATTATGACAATTGAATTATCTTTCATAACTTGACATCCAGTCCTTCTCATCTTTATCATCTTTAACTTCTTGGAATCTCATATTAAATACATTCCAAATAGATGTACTCTTTTTAGGCAGTCAAATGCATCATCCTCCATTACCAACATCAAAGCAACTACTACAGAACCCTAGTCAGTCTTATAGAACTAAATTAGCAAGGAGAAACCATATAGCTTTGCACCATGGTTTAAAGCTATACCAGATATAATAGGAATCTGATGCAACTCTAGTATCTGCATTACCATGTAGATAGAATACTGAATCAAATATAAACTTTGTCTTAGTATAATAAAGTTGAGTATGACCAGTTGTCTATTGCAGCCAGTGTCTAACTGCAGTTACCAAAAAGGGAATCACAGGATATAGTTCTAGCAGAAAACAAACTCTTTCTAGGTTATTGCTTTGGCTCCAGTGGGGCTCAGTGCATTTCCTATAGTCATAACTATAAAGTCATAATTGTATGGACTTCTAAATGTCATAAGTCTAATCTGTACCTCATCTAATTAGCCATCCCGTTAAACTACTTTGCTCATTAGTGTTTTGGTATAACTGAATAAATAAACAGACAAACAAACGAGTTAATAGGACAGTAAGCTAACATACCTCCTGGTAAACTCTGAGATCATGTATATGCCGTGTTTTCTTCCAGGTCAAGCATTTCTTTGATGTATTTATTTATAATATGTATAGCAAGTGCTGCATTTATTATGTTCACTAAACAAATAGGCCATAGTCTATTAATATATAGCTTTAAATTACAGATTATTTCTAGCTATTAGTAGGGAAAAGGAGTGTTAGCACTACCCTTCCTGCCTGTGTTTATATTAATGCCTTCTAATATGACTGTCGAATGCTGCATGAGCTTTGTCTGAGCAGACTGTCAGTTATGTGGGAGGTTTCTTTTATTCCCCCTCCTCTCTTTCTTCCCTTGATGACTGTTGTTTGATGGATGCTGTGTGAGGGAGGATGTGGCGTTTGGTTGATGTGTAGTGGGCAAGGAAAGTACTGCATTCTCAAATAAATGACAGAAATTCCTTCCTGACAAAAGAAGTGAACATTAGAAATGAACTCTCTGAATGTATCTGCAGTAGATAAACAGACCACACCATATAAGTAATGCCTTGATTTCTCTATGACCAAAAGTGTCCGTTAGTTACCAGTGAGAGATAATCCCGAGGTAAGAACAAATCTCAATTTTATGCGCATCCCTGCTGCTACTGAAACTCAAAGCTCAGAGGATGCTTTCTTCTCTCATGCCTGTTGGACCTACAGCTGAAAATAAAATACATGTGTAGTTAACCATATCTGAAAGGTACAACTGTACATTTTGTGGCACGGTTAGGGAAGCAGGCAAACCTTTCTGGGAAACCTGTGGACTTAGTCCGTAAATAATGCCTGCTTTGAAATATTCATCCTAAAATTAAGGATCATAAGACTTCCTCTACAGAGCATGAATGCCAAGTCAGACTCACAGAGAAAATTTAAATTGCGATGATTGAGTGTCTAAAACATCTTGAGTAATTTTGAATAATACCTAGTGTGGCATATATATAACTTTATGAATTACATGATCCTAGAAAGAATAAACGATCATTCATCTGATTCCAAGGTGAGAGGAGAAATTGCAGAAGATGCTATTTGGGAATTAACTGCGAAGGGTCTCAAGATCCAGCCTTCCTTGAATTCAAAAAGGGACCTCCTTTTTTCCCCAAGTTCTTTTTCGGTACATTCCAAAGCACCTGGAGCCTTCTAAGATTACGTTTTTTTAACTTTCAAAAACCATGTTTGCCATAGGACAGAAGTGATAGAGCAGTGAAAAAGACAGGAAAGCACTCCCACATTCATACTTGTGTATGAAAGCAATGGAGGTAGCTGGATGATTGGTATCACTGTTCTTTACTAGCCTGGAACTTTCATTCAGAAAACAGAATGGAAAGTAAGGTTGGCACACGCAATATTCAGAAAAAAATTAAATTCATGATATTTAGAAAAATCATTTTCCTTTTCAATCAGAAAGATGTTTTGCAGCAATGGGAAAAAATATTTAAGTTGGATTTTTAATAAACTAAACTTTTCAGTCCTAAGGTTGTTTCTTTACTTTTGTTCCAGTTTCAGAATTTTAAATGAAATTGCATAGAGCTCTTAATTCTCTTTCATCAATTTAAAAATCTACCTTGTTTTGTTTTTCCATTAAATAGAACCTTGGTAATCCAGACATCTCCTTGGGTTGATAATTGCCCTTTCTCTTTTCTTCTTTTCCCCAACCTCTTTCTTTTGGGACTTATAAAGCATGTACATTCTTGGCCTAATAAGAAGGTTTGTACTTAGAAATTGCCATAAATGTTACGCCTCAGAACTTATCTTTGAACTGCTCAATATCCATTACAGTTGGAGCCAAGAAACACTGGTTACTAATGTCTTGTGAGTGTTTTCGGATTTTCCTAACTATGTTAGGTCACCTAGAATCTAATGGAAGAATTTTTAGAGAAACTTATTTTACATGACATTACCCTACCTTTGAGATATAATCTAGTGATGTGATCTTCAGTTTTTATTTACTTTTTCAAAGATCCTTTGGCATTTATTAAATTTCAAACCTCTTTTTATTTTGTATAACTAAATTTATTCCTTCCATATTTACACAATCAATGCTTCTGTAACCTCGATTTTTCCTCACTTTAAAAAAATAGATTATTTTGATCTATGTGTAATAACTTATTCCAATGGTTTCTAATCACATTTGAGTTTTGACAATGATTATATTTGATTAATCAATACATTCCATTGCTTTCTCACCTATATGTGTTTGAATTAAGTCAAATACAATTAATCTTGTTTTGAGACTTTCCACAATACATTTTGACATACACAGACACCCTTGTATGCAAAAGCAGTCTTCAGAATTTACTGTTTCCAGTGCTCGCCATGCTGTAGCCTGGGTAATATCTTCCAGATTCAAAAATTATATATGGATCAGAGTTGACTCCCTGTGCATCCCTAGAATTCTTGGAAAACAAAGGTTATGGGCACATAGGAGTTTAGATTAAGAAGAGATTGTACCAAACCCCTCATCTTTCAGAGGAGCAAACTGAGCCCTAGGCAGTAAAGGGACACGTCCAAGGTCCAGGTTCCCGTTCATAGGATCAGGAGCCAGAGATTTGGGTAGTGTTCCTTGCCCTGTTTCTGAGTTGAAGACTAACAAGTTAGTTAACTTGTACCATAGCCTCTTTACTTTAAAATGACTGGTTCGTGCCTCTTAGGGAACATGTGTCTCATGAGGAAACTTTAGAACAACTTCATTCGCTTAGAGAAAGAAATAACTGAATATGTGCTAATGTAAAGGGTAGGAAAAATGGCAGCTAATTCTTTCTTGCCAATGTTTTGCTAATCTTTTGCTAATTGTATGGTTTTGGAGCCTCTGTTTCCTCTTTAGAGAAATGAGACTAACAAGTCATACCTGATTTGGTTTTTTCTGGCATTTACCAGCTATGAAAATAAGTGCACTGCAAATACATAAAAGCACAAGCTAAACATGTGATACCAACCATATACAGAATTAAATTATTACATATAAAACTTCCATATTTCATAATTCCATATGAAAAAATAGACTATCCTATGTGAATTTCTGTGGAATTTTCATTCTAGACTATTCCACATGAATTTCCATATCAACTATATTCACCCTCAAACACACTTCTCCAGAGGCAAAAATATATATGTATGTGAGAGATAGATAGATAGATCATAGATAGATACGCACACATACATATACAGAAAGGGAGACTCTTCAACTTGACCTACACAAACTGTCCTACAAAAAAATTGTGAAACGTTTAGCTGATCTCCAAGATTTGTAGACAAGTATCCTGCATGTTTTATAGATAAATATAATTATACTACTACCAGTCCTTATGCTTTTTCTCCTAGCCTCGTTTTTCAAATTCAGTAAAACTTCCACTGGAACATGATTCAAAAAGTTCATTCACAAAATGTAGGGTTGCATTATTGTGAGGGTAAGAGTTGTTGGGTTACCTCCATTCTGGTGATATTCACTCGCCCTCCATTTCAGCAGCTCACTCCCCTAACCCACACTCTGCCTAGAAATTATGGACTGAATTGTGTCCCTCCAAAATTTGTATGCTGAAGCTTTAACCCCCAATGTGACTATATTTGGGGATAGGGCTTAAGGAGGTAATTAAGTTTAAATGAGGTCAGAAGGGTGGATCCTAATCCAGTAGAACTGGTGTCTTTATAAGAAAAGGAAGAGACACCAAAAATGCCAGCCTACAAAGGAAAGGCCATGGGAGGACATAGAGGGAAGGTGGCATCTGTAAGCCAAGGAGACAGGTCTCAGGAGAAACCAACCCTGCATGAATCTTAGACAGCACCTTGATCTTGGACTTCTAGCCTCCATAACTATGAGAAATAAATTTCTGTTGTTTAAGCCACGTGGTTGGTACACTTGGCGTGACCTTTAAAACCATAAAGTTCAAACTGTTCTTTTACCACAACTACCCATCCTTCCACCTTACCACTTTACAACCCCAATACTCTTCTCTCTAAGCTCAGTGAGAACTCCAGTCCCCAAACACTGATTTTCATCTCATGTTAATCTCTCTAGAGCTGTTCATAAGATAGCTCCAGTCAGTAGGAAGCATGTGCATCCATCAGGTGACAGTTCACAACACGTTAGTATGTGAACCCCTGTACTAAACTTGTTCTTTCCAGCATTACTAATGATCTCCATATTACATTCAAACTAATGGGTATTTGTATGAGCCTTACTTCACTTGACATCTCTCCAGAATTATCCTGTAGATCACTCCTTCTTCTGGAAGCTCTTCTCTTCCCCATATTTTGTAACACTACTCTTCTCTACGTTTTATTTTTCTTCTGTCTGAACATTTTTTTTCTCTCTTTTCCTTTCTGGACCCCTCCACTCCAGCTGCCCCTTAAATGTCAGTGTTCCCCAGGCTCACAGTCAGCTCCCTTCTCTTTACGTTATTATATTCACTCTTTCATTGGATGATCTCATCCACGTTCATGGCCTCAACAACAATGCAGATACCCACATCTTCCAGTGTGCAGCCCCATCTTTTATCCTTGATTTCTCTTCTGACCTTTAGATGGAGGTATAATTGTCTTTTCTGTCTAGATATTCCAGGAGCATTCAAATGTAACTTTTGCTAGACTAAACCTAGCATATATCCATGAAATCTTTTTCATCAATCAACAAACAACAATTCATCCATTTATCGGGACCAGAAAGCAATCCAGAAATTGCCCTACCTAGAGGTTTCCATTTTCCCTTTGCTCACACTCTCAGTCTCTCTCTCTCTCTCGCACACACACACACACACACGCACACACACACACACACACGCACACACACACACACACACGCACACACACACACACACACGCACACACACACACACACACGCACACACACACACACACACACACACACACACACACTTACCACTTGCCAGTACTGTTGAGTCTATCTCCTTAAAATTTCTCATATCTATTTACTTTTCCCCAGCCCCACTACCTGAGTTCAGGTCTCGGTTGTTTCTGTCCTGGACTATTATGCTAGCCAGCCATGCTGGGTACTTTTTTTCCCCATGATCTTCCCACCTCAAGATACTTTCTCTCCATTTCTCTACCCTCCTCTATGCCCCAAGAGGCTAACCTCTACTTACTGCAACTCCCAGGCTTCCTCCTCTGTGGCTTCCCATTGGGTTCAGCTTCTGGTAATAGGAATAAGTCAGGAACAGCTTCCTACCATTGTGGTTCCCCGGGTGCTTCACCATCCTTTGTTAATTCCCTTAACCCTGCTCACACCCTTGTAAACAGTCCCTCAGTAATCTCTCTACAGTTAAGGTCTTTGAAAGTGCCATCTCTTTCCTGCCAAGATTCTAACTGAAACTCGGGCTAACTCATATCCCCGGTTCCGGTCCATTCCCACCCATCCTATGCTACCAGTAGACTAATAGAGCTTAGTCACAAACCTGATGATAGTTCCTCAGTGACCTATAGTGGTGCTCAAGTTAAAGTCCATATCCCTTGGCTTAGCCCACAAAGCCCTCCATGATTTGATCATATCTATGATCGAGCCTTATCTTCCACACTGCTCTTTCCTTCCATGATGGAAAACTATATGCTTTCCCTCAAACAAACCATGCTAGTCATTCCTCCTTTTCTTTCCTTTCTGTTTTCTTTTAATAGAATTCTTTCTCTCTCTTCAGCTAGCTAAATTCTATTTTGTAAAAATTCAGTTCAAATGCCCCCTGGGATCTTCCAGTCTCATTGAGATGCCCACCAATGTGTGTGTGTGTGTGTGTGTGTGTGTGTGTGTGTGTGTGTGTGTGTGTGTGTGTGTGTATTTTTATCTGACTTCAGTAGTAATTATGGATTAATGTTGTCTCCCCCTCCTGCATATGAAACATCTTGAGGGGAGGGTACGTGACTTCTTTTACCTTGTAGATCCTAGAAAGATTTGATCCAGAAGCTGACCTATAACTCAGGCATGTGCCCAGTGATCACACACTCGGTGTTGAAACCCTTGAATGGTATGTCCCTCCCCTTAGGAGAGACAAAATAAGAAAGTGTTCTCTCTCCTTTCTCTCTCTCTCCTTTCTGATCACTGTTAAAAATGCTCCTAAATCTCTCAAAACTCTAATCTAGGGCCTTGAATCCTCAGTATTACTCTACATAATGGGAAAATGATCACTAGTTATTCTTCCCAGACCAGAGTCTGAGAACTAATAATAGAGGAATCTCTCTGGAGATCATATTCTCAGCAGCCACTCCTTCTCTTGCAATGGATCGATTAGCCTCATTCCAAGGAACATGGCTAAGAATGGGATCTGGAAGGACTAGGAGGGCAATCCCAGCTGAGCAGGCTTTGCACTAGACATGGATTTCCCAGTTCCTCCCTATGGGAATTTATCGGGTATTTTTTGTGTGTGTGGATTTGCTTGTCTTTAAGAGACGAGAGAGTCAAGTTGTACGGAGAGCTGACATGAGATTCTTAAAAAGACAGTCACACTTGTCATCATCCTGGTCTTTGTTTGTAGTCCTAAATTTAAGAGAAGGAGATAGAGAGACACAGACAGACAAACTGACAGACAAAGAAAGGCAGACAGACAGAGAGGTTGACACTCGTTAGTAATGTGATATTATTGTCATTTCATGAATGACAAATCTAATCGTGAAAACGTTCCTCTTTTTACAAAAACATCACCTTCCCCTACATCAAAAGTTTCTGCCTCAGGCAGTAGAAATGGATGCAGAGGGGTTGCAGGAACTCTAAACATCGCCCTATTACTTTTTCTCAGTCACCGAAATCTCCTCACATCCTCAAATTACGCACATGATTTTGGTTTATAAATCACCATGGTAATGAGCACGACACAAATAACTCATAGAGTTCAATCAGAAAAACACTAATGATGAAAATGAATGATGAAGTAAGGGCTTTGTGCACTAGTTCCAACTACACTGCTCAGAATAAATAAAGCACTTGTGCTTTCTTGAATCTGTGGGTGCTGGCCCTTTTTGCCCAGAGAGAATAAGGACAGAAGTAATAGAGAAAAAAATGGATTTACTGAGTCAAACATAGTTTAAAAATAAGAAAGATAGTTCAAAGAGTTAACAGGGGAAACAAGAGCACCTTCAATAAAAATAAGCTAAAGAAAAACAAAAAAAAAATTTTTTTAATTTTTAAAAGAAAAACATCTCCCAACAGGTTAGAGTTAAATATAAAACTAGTGACTAAAGTGGAGCCAAACAAGCCTAAGAAATGGTTAATAATGTTTTGTAAGTTCAGTCATGATAGCATTAACTAGGAAAAGTCTGTCTGTCAATATTTTGGCAAAAGCCTGAGAAAGAACCAACAGGGGTTTTCACTCAGCACCTTAAAAGCCTGTCTTATCCTTGGGGTTTCTGCAGCCAATGAAAGTTTGTCATGATGATGTAATGCTCCTGAGTTGTGTTTCAGCACCGAGTGTGTGGTCACCGGATACCATGCCTGAGATATAGGTAAGTTTCTGGATCAAATCTTTCTTTCCAGCCTGTTCCCCTGCTTAAACTAATTTCAGCAGAGATCAGTTGTTTCTCTTCTATTTTGCTATCTCTGAACAATTTTTTTAATGTGGGCTAGGGTGATTATAGGATTGTAAAGACAGCTGGTAAACAAAATGATGGGATCTTTGAGTCAATTTTCCTCTGTTATTAGCATGAAGGCTTTTAACTCCTCAGCAATTTATCATCACCTCAGAGGGAAAGAGCAGCGGACAGCGTTGTGTTTTATTTGTTAAGGGAATCCTAGTCATTTAACAAACATGTTTTACTAGAAAGATGTTTTCAGGGAGATGGAAAAGATTTCTTTTTAAGGATCCAAACTGAATTTGACTTATATTATTAAGTGAGCCCCATAGAACTGTAAGCAAAGAATAAAGTTTCAGTGTTTATTCTAAGTAGAGAATATATAGGTTCTGCCCTCACAAAGTTTAAACCCTAGAGAGAGAGAGAGAGAGAGAGAGAGAGAGAGGCAGCACATTATTTTTTCTCAATTTTTAATTAAGTTGAAACAATTTAAAAAGAAAAAAAAGCTGAAGATTAGTGACCTGTAATAGCCTAATAGTTATATGAAGTTAAATGGAGAAAAGTTAACTCTGAATAAATAAGCCAATTCCAATACCTGACTGTGCAGATACTTTCATATGTAAGTACCATTTTAAAATTTGGAATAGTTCAAAAATTTGAACTGGGTAACCAGCACAACCAATGAAAACGTAGTTCTTTATTTTCTTTCCATGATACCCTCTGCAAACGTAAGAACTCTTACTGATACCAGTCAAGCTATGTATGTTCAAGTAACATGAATTACAGAAAACAACTATCCAGATAATTCAAGATTTTAAAAAAAAATTCAAGAGTGCTACCGGGGAAAAAGAGAATGAGTCGGGGGAGAAAGCCCCGGGGAGGGTAGGAGTTTAACAGTGTGTTAGGAGAGACACTGATTGAATTATCCAGATGATTAGCCATCTTTCACCTTAATGCTGATCATATAGACACAGACTCTGAGAAGAGCCTCTAAAATAAAAGTGTGGAAAGGAATTATCCTCAGCCATGAGGAATGGCAGAAAATGTTAAGTGTTGTAGAATTTCTAACAGGAAAAATATTTTTTTCTTGTTTTGTAGAAACTGATGTCTGATGGGTACTGTTGCATGTTTTCTTTTATTAAAAACTTCTCAACTTTCTAGTCTGAAAGCTACTCTACTTTCAGCTGAGTTTATCAAATACACATCACTTTCCACTGAATTTTCATTCACTTTTCTTCTAAAGAACTTGTCATCTCTCTACCATACTTCCTAAATTGTTGAGATACTCACCCCTTACATTAAATTATCCTCTTCTCTTTTGTTCCATGGTTAACTCATTTTTCTCTCAACTTAATAACTGAAATCCCAAATATTTGTTATTATAAAGTAAACCTTATATAAATTTTAAAATGTATTAATCAGCATAATGTTAAATGACTCATTTTCCTTTTTTAACCATAATTTTCCGTATTATTGCTCTGGTACAGTGCTTGGTACTGACACGTGGGACTTAATAGATGAAATTCCATACGTCAGTAGCATCTTATGCTTTGTTTTCTGCACGACCCATTCCGAACAGGGAGCCAATATGGCAACAAGAAGGGGTACAGAGTCCTGCTCTAGAATTGAGAGAATGAGAGGTGCTTTAGAAGGACTGATAGAAGGAGAAAACATTTCCAAGAAAGAGAAACAGAATGGCTAAGGTGGAGAATAATGAGAACAACAGGAGATGACCTGGCTTCTGATACAGAATTTATTTGGTTTGGGGGCCTTGGTCTACGCTGAAATCCCAGGCCTTTATCACAGAGCTTTGGTGTGGCAGGCTTAGCTCATTTGACTTGGGCTCCCAAGTCTCCCAGCACCCATCTGGAAGCAGAAAGTGCATCCATTTGGAGTAATGCAGGCTCATTAGTTGTCAAGTGGGCCTTCGGAGAGGCCCAGAAGGAATCTGCCTGGGGTTCTGCTTGATCTAGGGAAACTCTTTGATCCTCACGCTGAGATGTAACCATGCAGAAAAAATCAAGAATTTTTAAACTCTGTCTCATAAGGAAGATATTGCTTCAGGGAAGACTTTAGGATGTGATCTGAGCACAGACAGGGACCAAGAACATGCCCTTGTGATTCATTTTGAGGCCAGAGTGGACCTTGGAAAAGGCTCTCCAGGGTAGATCTCTTTGTGCTCATAAGATCAGAAGGTTTCAGTCCAATTCCAGCATTCCTGGAATCAGAAGGTTTTATCTATCTGAAAGACAGCCTAGAGGATTTGTAAGTTCCCGAAGTCCCGTAACTCAGAAAGGAAGTTTTGTTGGGAAAAACCACTAAAACTACCATAGTACTCCACCGTATATAATAAAGTAGGTGCCATTTGACTTTAAGAACTATCTTTTAAAATACCTTACTTTCCATTTCACCCTAAAAGCATTCTTTCATTAAGTAATGGCATCTTCCATAAATAGAAATGGTCCAGGCTTATTTAGTTTTTTACCTTACCCATCTGTACAATGGAGAGGGAGGCACATTGGTGCCACTGTCAGAAGAAAAGAATGATGATAAGCAAGGAAAAGGAGCTAGCTATACCTTCCCCATATGAATATGGGAGCTAGAGCACTTCCTAAATACATGGAAAATTTTAATGTGGGAGCGTATGTGAGGAGGAAGGATAAAGAATTTAATAGTCATGCTCAATTATAATTACACAGTGAAGGTCCACGGGGCACCTACCACGTGCCAAGCATGAAATGAGATGCTGAGTACACGAAGGAGAAGACACCTTTTCTATACTCCAAGAGCTTTCAGTTTTCCTTGAATTGTTAAGTGTTAAAGAATAAAATAGTTTTTCATCAAGCACAGAAAAGTAGAAGTGTGTGATAACATGAGGATGGCCATACATCCCAGTTTGCCAACGATGGTCCCAGTGTATGCCTCTTGTCCTGGCATAATTACCAACCGCACTTCTGTGCATTTTCAAATGTTCCCTGACTTGTCACTAACAGATGAGGAACCATTAAGAGATTTAAAATATGAGCTAAAGGAGGGGGACCATTAACCCAGGTGAGATATTCAGAGGCCCTGACCCAGGGCAGTGGTCATGGTGATGGAGGGGAGCAAACAGCATCCATTTCTCCTTCTTTTAGAAGCAGCATCCCCACCTCCTTCGGGAAACTGTCTCCTGTCTCTTTATGTAAATTAAGGGGACTCTGCTTTCTCCAAGCCAAGGGGTGGCATGAGACCAGTGAGCCAATGGGACACTCTCTCCTGCAACTCTGCCCCTTGAGCAGAATGAGGAGATGAGAGAAGACCAGTGGCGGGGAGCTTGGAGAGTGTGCAATCTCACAGCAGTGCACCGACTCAGTCTCCCCATGTGGTTCCTACTGCAGAGACCCCCAGAATGGCATGGGCCCTGGGAGTCAGTTTCTTCAGCCTTTCTTTCATTCTGTGAGTTTCCTCGTAGCCTTCCAATCAATATCTTTTTGGTTTAAAGTAGCCAGAGTTCGGTCTCTGCTACTCACAACAAATGAATCCACACCCATCCCGGTGTTGTCAAGAGGCTGTACTTACGGTTGGAGGGGAAGAGGGAAGGAAAGGTGATACACTCACTAGCCGGCACTTTTCTTTTTCACTCTGTATCTTAACCATTATGTTTGTAAGTGAACGCCATACCATAATCTCCCTCTCTCACTGCATCACTGTAAAATGCTCTATCTGCTTCACTGCTTATTTTCTATTATCTACGTATATATATACAAATGGGGTGTGCTTCGTAAACAGATAATCGTTAGTATTGAATCTGAAGATCTTGCCTCTGCCACTGAGGGTCCACTAGCCCAGGATTTGTTTCCTTACCTCCTGTGATGGTTCCAGTACTTCCGCAGGGGCTGCAAAAACAAAACGCTAGGATTTCACTTAAAACAAACAAAACATACTTCTCAAACAGACCTCTTCCTGGAGGTTATTTGTCCGTGAAACGAATGCGCATGGGTGACCTGAAGGAAATTTTTATTTTGGCACTGTTCTCCTTTAAACCATTCGAGGCACGGAGCGTTGCCTCTGCATTCTAACGTGGCTGGAGGGTGCTGAGCCGTGATCTAACACGGGCAGCACGCGCTTGCTTCAGGTAGGGGAACAAATGAAAATTGGGGAGGGCAAGACTACACACTGCGATTGGTTGGATTTTGATGCAGCAAACACTCTAACGTCCTGAAATATGGGATGCAGGATGTCTCCACAGAGGCACTGTGCTACAGTTCTTGAAAGGCAAGAACAAATTTAAACTGGGTTTTGTAAAAACAAATGACATCATTTCTGCATACTCTGAAACGCTGCAGCCCCAATGGAACATTTTCTCATTTTCCCCTTTGCTGTCTGTATGTGTGTGACTGCAGGGCTTCAGGTTTTGATGCTGCACGTTTCAGTGGCTAGATCTTGGAAGGAATAACCTTTCGTCACTTGCCTCTAAAAATAATCAAATCCAAGAAGAAAATATAGAGGCATGTAAAAGTTCATTTAAACTCACATTTAATCTCCATGCACTGTTATCTAGAGACATGACAGCACATGGGAAGAATTCTAGGGATTTGAAGGAAACAATAACAAAATGCTGTTTGGGGGACTGTCATCATGGAAATTATGGCACTGATTTATTTTGGATGGCCTTCATCGTACAGCGTGTGGTGTGGGTGGCTTGGAGGGGCAGGATTTCCATGTAGGGATTATTCTGAGTTTGCACTGTTAGCTGCCACAGTAATCAGGGATCTGTTATAGTTACGATAGTCAGTTAAGAGCTATACTGAAATACTGTTCCTCGTTGCAGAATTCTACAAAAAAATAAAAGACATGCAAGTTCAAAAGTTTTTTAAAACACAGCAGAGTTAACTGACTTTCAGAGCGTGTTTTTTTTCATCTTCAGAAGCTAGACACCTAGAAATGTAATAGTGAATCATCAACATATCAAAATGCGATGGAAATTTTCTCACCAAGAAAACATTTGTTTAATCACTGTCTTTAGCCAAAGGACGTCCCAGGAAGCTCCCTATTTGTCAATGTCAGTCCTGTAGGAGCAAGTGAATGGGCAAGAACAGTGAGAACCCACCAAGGCTTGAATCCTACCTGGTTTTCTCAATTCCATCCCCAAACCCAGACCCTACTGTTCACCTTCCTAAAACCACTTCCCGCAGCTAATTCTGGAAACTGCTTTTCTTTGTTGAGCAGACTATTAAAATCTTTTTAGTTCCATTTTCTTCAATATTATGACGAAATGGCAAACAAGAAATGAATCTCAAACTACAAAGCTGAACTTTATGTTAAAAATTACATTTAGTGACTTCCGAACTGAGGTTTGACACCATACACCCTCAAACTTAATGGTGATTCTTTTAGGAAGTAGGGGCAATATGATGGTTGCCTTTCTCTCAGAAATGAAACCAGCCTAGGGAGAATCTTAAGGAGAAATGGAGAAACAAGTCCATACATACACCCCTGTCCTCCCCCTTGAATATTAATTTTAATCTCTGTTCTCGGTTCTGCATATACTCCCTTTGACCTTCAAAGCCTAGAGGTCATCTTTGAGAACCCCACTCTTATTTATGCCATTATGAATCAAATGATGGCTACTGTGTAGACCCCAATAAAGTCGTATACCAGCAATCAGAAACAATCTCTTAACTAGAGTTACTTTTACTAGTCAGGAAATGCAATAGACTATCTGATTAAATAAACATTTCTTTACTATTAAGGATGATACCATTTATTTATTTCCATTGCCCTCCTCTTCAAAATTTCCCTCTCACTCTGAAAGAAATTTTTCACAATATTTTTCTGCATCATTTTCTCCATTCAACTGAAATTGTTTCCACTTTAAAAAGAAACCCAACTAGGCCTTCTTATGGAACTCAACATGACTTCCTCTTGCTGTAATCATTTTTCCTACTGGAGATACTTTGTACGTATAGGAATTCTGCTTTATTCTTCCCAGTCTAGGAAAAGGAGAAGAAAGAAATTTCTAGCATTTCTCTATCTCTTTCTGACCTTCTAGTACCTCTCCTCCTCTTTCTTATTTTGTCTTTCTTTCATCTCCCCTGAACTGCTGGAGCTGGAAACACAGAGCTAGAAACTTAGAGCCATAGTGGCTACTCTTGCTGTCCTTTGGCCTAAAATCACCTGAGCCTTAAAATTTAAAAAAAAAAATTTTTTTAAAGAAGTAGAAAATAGGAAGGACACTTGACAGTTTCTAAGTCCTACTCTCTCTGCTTTGAAGTCCCTCCCTGGCATGCACATGCTATGGGAATTTCCTTTCAAAATATATCTTACTAGCACTTAAAACAGAGTTTATAAAAAGGGAGGAAGTATTAGGAGATGTGAAGAAACTTAAATTTAATTTGCTTTTGCTGAGAATTTTTGTATAACCTAAGACAAGTTGATGGTATTTAGAATACAATAGAAATTCTACCACTGATTAAATTTACCCAAATTTTTATAGAAAAGAACCCCAGGATGCTGACGTCATCATGTATATGTTCTACTCCAGTGTATAAGGCAAGTGAATAAAAAGGTATCGTGAGAGGCATATATGGGGTGCAAGGACAGAAAATCACCGGAGAAGCACTAGTCGGATGCTATGGCTCTTCTGTTCAGGACTTTCCATGGCTTCTCATCTCTTTCTGAAAAAGCCCAGTGCCCTTGCAAGGGCCTTGATCTCCTTCTGCACTCTGCCCCTCCTTCCTGTCTGACCTCAACTTCTCCCCTCTCCTTCTCATTCCTCAATTCCAGCCACACTAAACTTCTTGTTGTTTCTTGGACAGTCCAAACATATGTCAGCTTCAGGACCTTTGTATAAACTAATTCCTGTGCCTGGAGCAATGTTCGTCCAGACGGCCACGCGCTAGCTCCTGTGTTTCCTTCAGATCTCTGCTCCAATGCCATCTTTTCCATTAGACTTTCCCCGACCACATTATCCGTCAACAGTGCTTGCTACTTCCAGTATCTTGATCCCCTGTAGCCTTCTTTGTTTTTCCCAGAGCACATATAAACATCTGACATTCTGTGTATTTGTTGATTTGTTTATGATCTACCCTACCCCTTTGGAAGGCAAGCTCCATTAGAGCACGGACTTGGCTTTGCTCCCTGGTGTTGACAACAATGCCCAGCACAGAGAAGGGGCTTAGCAAATATTTGTTGAATAAATGAATGATCAGCTCGGTGCTTTGTGACCACCTAGAGGGGTGGGATAGGGAGGGTGGGAGGGAGGGAGACACAAGAGGGAAGAGATATGGGAACATACGTATATGTAAAACTGATTCACTTTGTTATAAAGCAAAAATTAACACACCATTGTAAAGCAATTATACTCCAATAAAGATGTAAAAAAAAAAAAAAGAATGAATGAACTTCCAACTTTGAAATACTGAGATAATATCATATTTCTAAGACCTCTTTATTTTTGTGTCTTTGCAGCAAAATCATACTTATCTTTGTTGCTAAAGCTTAAATCAGTGACATTGGAATTGGACATGTTTAACATTAAAATATAGACTCAGTTTTTTTTCATATTTAAAATTATACATTGAGGTTAGTGACATTTCTTTCTAATATAATCCTCTTTTGTTCCTTCACTGTTATACATATTGCCTTTTCTCTTCTTTCCTTGCTTAAAAACTAAAACAGTAGTGTTCGCTGGTCTTTCCTGTAAATTCTCACACAATAATTTCCTTGATTATGTGTTTCATTTCGCTCCGGCTCAGAAAGCTCTCCTCCACCTTCTTTTCATTCCTAACGTTCCCTCCATTCCTGTCCATGTCTCTGAAGCCCTTGAAACTGTGAACTATGAAACTATTCTCTCTCAATTAATTTTTTAAATTTCCTTCTACCGTGGTCCTCGCCTTACCCACTACATTGCCTTGTCTTTTCCTGCTGAGAACTCTGCTCTTTGGGGTTCCTCTGACTATAATATTTGGGCAAATACAGTGGACTGAGAGCTCTCATGGAATTGAATTCTCATGAAGCTTTTGAGGAAAGTAATCCCTGATTTCAATGAGTCATGTAAAAGATGGGCTTCAAAACAAGCTGGCTTGTTCCTTTCCTTAATAGTAATAAGTTGAGAAGGAGAAATATGTTAAACAGCTAAAAGTTAACATAATTTTTATCCTGTGTTTCTGCATTTCTTTTTTTTTTTTGCTTTTTTTTAACTTATCAGCATAAAAATTTCTTTTTCTATTTACTTTCCTCTGAATATTTTAATTTTTGTTTTTTAAATTTTTTAAATTGATGTATAACTGATATATTAGTTTCATGTGTACAACATAATGATTTCATACTTGTGTAGATTGTGAAACAATCACCACAATAGTCTAGGTAACATTGTCACCGTACATAATTACAAAAAATTTTTTTCTTATGTTCAGAACTTTCTTAGGCAACTTTCAAACATGCAATACAGTATTATTAACTATAGTCACCATGCTGTACATTACATCCCCAGGACTTATTCATCTTATAACTGGAAGTTTGTACCTTTTGACCCCCTCATCCACTTCTCCCAGCCCCCAACCCCACCTCTGCAATCATTAATCTCTTCTCTGTATCTATGAGCTTAGTATAAAACTCTTTATAGTGTTCTAAACTGCAAAAGAATTTAGGACATTATACTTTTCCATCTTACATAACTTCACAAAGTAACACTTGCCAATAAAATCCTGCCATTTTAGCCTCTCTTCTTAATTTTTTTTTTTTTTTGCGGTATGCGGGCCTCTCACTGCTGTGGCCTCTCCCGTTGCGGAGCACAGGCTCAGCGGCCATGGCTCACAGGCCCAGCCGCTCCGCGGCATGTGGGATCCTCCCGGACCGGGGCACGAACCCGCGTCCCCTGCATCAGCAGGCGGACTCTCAACCACTGCGCCACCAGGGAAGCCCTTAGCCTCTCTTCTTTTTCCCTATGCCCAACTCTCACATGGATCTGAATTTGTGTAAAAATATTGCTGAACTTTCTTCAATGATGGAAACGTTCTATATCTGCAGTGTTCAATACACTAGCCACTAGCCACATGTGGCTAGAGCATTTAAATGTGACTAGTGCAACTGGGGAACTGAGTTTTTAACTTCCAGAGGCATCTTAAATGAAGATAAAATTCATTACCAAACATGGAAATAGTGGATGACACGCAGCCAATTTACAATCTACATCTCTAGTCACCAGCAAACCCCATATCCTTTTCTCCTCTCGGTCACACACTTTACTACACCCAATAGTTTTCAGGCAAATTTCTTAGGAAAAATAAAACCGAAAAACTACTTTGACAGTCAACCCTCAGGTATCTGTAATGAGGGAGTACATTTATCAATAATAAAATGAAGCCAGGACTTCACATTAACTTTGGGTTTAAAATCTTGTGCATTGACTCTGCTACTGCAATTGTAGACTATACTTCGTTTCACTCCTGTTGACCACACTGTACAGGTAGTTATAGGCCATGATTTCCAGATGGCAAAATTCAGAACAGAAAGAGAAAGTGACATCAAGACCTCGAAACAAGACTTCTGAAATATCACAGATGTTTGATTATGTGACATTTAAATTCTCCCATTTTTGTCAATTCACTATTGTTACCTATGATATTTTGACATTAGTTGAAAATTAAGTGTTCTTCGCAATACTGTGGTTTTAAAACATAAAATTTCAGGCTTATCCAAATGAACTCATTCAACTTAAAATGTGTTTATGATACTATAGAGGATTCATTTAATTCTTAAATTTTCAATCTTTATAATTAGAGAACGCTTCTATATCATGGGTCATACCAAAGCTCTCTTTATCTTTGCCTCTTTGTGTCTTTACACGGGATATCTTTTTTATTGCTCTCTAGACATCAAGTCTGCACTGAGATGCTACAATGGTGCCACACCAGTGAGTAGGAGCTTAGCCCCCAGCCACACAAAATATATTGAAAATCCAGGGGCAGAAAACACTTCCCCAAGTGCCACAGTGCCACAGTGCCACAGTGCCACAGTGCCTACTCTGCAGATCAGTACTTTTTAGATAACCCCTAAACAAAACCAATCAAAAAGACAGCAACTATACTATCCCAGGAGAGCCATGATAAACATTGACATAAAGATTCTGGAAAGTCCAGTAGCAAAGAAACCTATTGGCTTTTTTTCAAACTCAGTGCTTTTCTGTGACTTTAACCTTTGAACACTTTATCTTCTCACCTGACATCTCTTAATAGCCTATGGAACTAATGTTCCAGGGAAGACACTAGGCCTTAAGGTATTTCTAAGTATCAATTCCCTGTTTCCAAATATTCTGGCTTATTCTAGATCTATATACATTCGACAGGTTGAGAAACCCTATCAATTCAACAGAATGCCAGGTTAAGAGGTTTCCAAGAGATCGATAAGACCATTAGATAAATAAATAAACAAATAAATAAATAACTTCCACTGTGTATTCCTAGAGTCCACACCGAGAACTTCTCTGACAGTTTACAGTTGCTTTGCCAAGAGGCTTCAAACATATCTGGGATCACAATTGCTCTTCAAGCTACAGATTTGTCATTAATTGTAGATGCAATTGACTGCGTGATTATTGCCTATAAGCAGGCTCTTGTAGACAAGATTTCCTCCACTGAAAATACCTGGAGGGTCTGTTACAAATAGCAGTTCCCCAGACCAGATAACACCCAGTAGTTTTTACGACTTGCCTTAGTTTTAGCTTGATTTCTTTGAGACAACAGGAAGGAGATCTCGTACATAATTTAGTTTAGAAAATTATATGTGTGAGGACTGCCTATGAAATTACTGTGTGGTGAAAATGAAAAGTATCTTTGAAAGTCAAAAAGGCATCATTAAAATGGTTTTCCCTCAGGAATAAGACTGCTTAACGGCTTCTTCAAAACAAATAATAAGTGAAAAGGAAAGGATTTACAAGGTGTGCGGATTTTAGAATTTTACAGTTCTGAGTTATGTTTTATCTACCTAATAATTACTATCTCCAAACCACTTAAATATGTGACTCTTACAGAGAGTGCCTTTATCTGTGTCTAAATTCTTCTCTAGGAAAAATTTCTATCCATGCTTTTAATCTATATTTAAGAAGAAGTTGAAACCAGGCTATGGAAGCAGATCGCATGAGATAGTACTGTGTAGAAGACAAACTGAAGTCAGAAAGACATGGGTTCAAATCCTTACTCTAACAATTGTAAACTGTGTAACCATACAGGATATTTACCTTTTCTGAATGTCAATTTCTCTATCTGTGAAATGGATATCACAGCACCCTACAACAAAAGATAGTCAAGAGAATCCAATGAGACAGTGTATGTAAAGCATTTAAAACCAGGCCTGGAAAATAGTAAAATATGTTAAAATATGCTAGAAAATGGGGATTATTACTCTAAACTATTATTTTGGTCCAAGAGAAGTTTCAGAAATATTTTTTTCTATGTAGTTTCTGGAATATAATATTCAAGCATCCATTTCTTTAAACTATGTACCACATCGATTCCCTTCCTTTATTAAACAAATGCTCAAGTCACGAAGGATCAGGAGATAAGAGAAAGTCCTGGCCACTGAGAGGTCACCATCGAGTCAAGAGACAGCTGAGGCCCAAATCCTGGCAGCACATCACAGCAAGTGCATAATGGGAGAGGTGTGATCACAGTGCTGTTGGAAGACAGGAAGAGAGTGGCAAGCTCTGCCCAAGTATGCAGGCTCTGTCTTCTTAGGGAAGAAAGAAGAGAAGCTGGGCCTTGAGGGACCAAGGGGATTTGCCAGGTGGAGGAATGGGGTGGGTCTTTCAGCAGATGCATCAGGAAATGATATGTTCAGTGGAGCTAGAGAGTGCATATGTGTGGCTTGTAGGGAGTGGAGGAAGGACAAGAAGAAAGAGTTTCAAGAGCGTTCATATAAGGGGCTTAAAAAGCCAAAAGTGGTCAGACCGGAAAGAAAAAGGAAAAATTGGTAATTAAGTTACTGAACACCTACTATGGCTGGCATCGTATCAGATGCTTCACCTACGATTTTGCATCTAGATCATAGGACAACACTCCGAGATAAGCAGTATTCTCTCCATTGTGCAGATGAGGAAAGTGTGGCTCTCAGAAGTTAAGCAAGTTGCTCAAAGTTACAGAAAAAGAAATTGAAGAAATGTGGATTCCAGCCCAGGTTTGTTGAACCACAGAGACGATGCCAACCTCTATTTTAAGCAAGGGGAACCAGTGGGGGGGTCTGTAAAAAAGGAAGTGACCTCATCAAAAACATGTTTTTTGAAAGGAAAGTATGGTGATGGAATATAAGATGATGGACTGGAGGAAGAGAAGGCTGGAGATTAGGAGATTAGGTCGAGGTTATTGCAGCTTTGCAGGGGAAAGATGAGGGAGGTTTCAGCGAGCCAGCTCCTGTGCAGATGGAGAGGAAAGAAACATTTCTTAGAGAGACTCCAAAAGGCTTGGGAACCAACTGGATGTGAATATACCTCGAATAAAATCTCTGAACTTTATGATAGAATGTACGCAAGGGAGAATAGTGAACTACTTTATTTTAAAACGGTATGTTAATTTGGAAGAACAGAGTCAAACACGTGGCATTATGTCATCTAAACCCGTCCTATCCAAAGTGTAGTCCACAGGCCAGCACATCGCTACACCCAGAAGTTTGTCGGAAATGCCAGATTTCATGCCCTGCCCAGGACCTTTTGAAACAATCTGCATTTTAACAAGATCACCATGTAAAAGCAACACTAAAGTAAAGCTCTAAAACTGAGGGTAATAGAGGAGGAAGGTATCAGAGAAGAGAGGTAATTGTCTTTAAAAATAGGCTCTAAACCCTGAATTTTGACCACAAATCTATAATCTTTCAAAAGCATTCTGGTTAGCAGTGATCTTATTTCCTATTACTTTTATTATGTTAAGAAGTTTCTAGAAGAAGCAGCCACAGGTGCTGACATAGCCAAGATGTAAAAGGCAGATGCTCATTCAATCCAGTATTTTACAAAAGACTGCCAAATCCAAGCTGTAACCAAATGATTTGGTGGCATTTGATTTGCTCATTTGGAATGTCAGCAGGGATAATGCTTACATCAGCTCTGTGCTGTCTTATATTGTCCTTTAGTTACCAGAAAAAGAGAAATCCAAAGAGAGTATATTTTATCATCATGACTGACTGAAAGGGAAGCAGAACAGAAAGATCTTAAAATATTTTCTGAACTTTCAATACATGTGTGTATTAGAGTGTGTGTCTGTGTGTGTAATGTCGAGAAAGTCTTGAATGCTGTCCTGAATTTGTTTTTCTCTCCAACTGTTATGGATCCAAAGTCTGTAGATTGCACACAACGATTAATGAGAACCAGAGCCAAGACAGATAGGTTCGGTAGAGCCTGGAAGGGAAAAAAAATAATACAACTCAGAAAGGTACACCAACTAAAATTCTTCACCCAAGATTTGCCCTGGAATCTCTTCTAAACCACTGGCCCAGTGATTTGTACCAGCTTTCTCCCATTCCATCCACCCTGATGAGCACTGGTGTCCTTTGTAAAGAAGATTGGGGGATTCCCTGGTGGCGCAGTGGTTGAGAGTCCGCCTGCCGATGCAGGGGACACGGGTTCGTGCCCCGGTCCAGGAAGATCCCACATGCCGCGGAGCGGCTGGACCCGTGAGCCATGGCCGCTGAGCCTGCGCGTCCAGAGCCTGTGCTCCGCAACGGGAGAGGCCACAGCAGTGAGAGGCCCGAGTACCGCAAGAAAAAAAAAGAATATTGGGACTATATATTCTCCTTGTCTTATAATTTGATCCTTTAGCTGTGATGGGCAAATTTAAATATTTTGTCTTGGCTCAATAAGAAATGTTTGTATACAATTTAAACATTGGCAAGTGGCCAATGCGATGTTTCCTCTCTGGTCCGTGCATCCTTATCCCTGTAATGGCAGGATCCTGAAGAGAGTAGGGTTCCATTGCTCTTTTCATCACCACTGTTGTTTGTTAACACACTTTTCTGAGAACTGTGATCAAGCACTGTTCTAGGCTCCAGGGCACAGAGGTGACCAAAGCCACTGCTCACACACACCTGACATCCAGGTGAGCAAAACAGATAATGAACAAATGGAAAATACAACCACAAGGTAATGTTTAGCAGTGATAAGTGACAACAAAAAAAGCATAAATGTGGTGTCGTGAGGAAGAGAGCAATAGGGATGCTGTTTTAGACAGGGTGTTAGGTCAGATTTCTCTGGGGAGCTGAGACCTGAGTAAAGTAAAGAGGTCAGACTTGGGAGGAGAGGAGTTCCAGGCTAAAGGAGCTGCAAAGGCAAAGACCTTTGGGTGGAAGCGCATTAGGAATGTTTGGGAAATAGCTAGAAGGTGAACACGGCTGGAGCAGAGGGAGAGGGAAGAAGAGTGAGAGAAAATGTTCAGCCAGGTGCTATCATGTAGGCCCTTGAAGGACATTGAAGGTCATAATAGAGTTAAAACAAAAACAGACAAAAAAAATCTTTCATTTACTGAGACAGGCACTACACTAGTAAGACATATATGTGTTAGTCTAATCCTCACAATAATCCTATATATGGGTATCATCATTATCCCTCAAGAAAAATGAGATTGAGAAAGATTAATCAACATGACCAAGGTCAACAGCTACTGAGTGTTGGAGCTGGGATTTGAACCCAGGCCTGTCTGATACCAGAGGCCATTATACTTTCCACAATGCTGTTATGACAGCTGGATCTCTGGAATCAAAATTTACATGCAGTTAATTGATGGAAATACTGTGAAATTCAAGTAAAATAGACATGGCTGTGTTCCTTCTAAGTTTAATGAAAGGGTTGAATTTGAATTATATTCTCTAGTCTTGACCACAATTAAGTTTTATTTTTAGCCACGTTTTTCATGCTCTTAACACAATAGGATTCTCACTGAATGATCAAAGTCCACAATAATTTTATACAAGCATTTATTTAAGTTATAAGATAATCAACTCTTTATAACATCTAGTTAACCTCTCATCGGACTCAGCAGGCAGTAAGCCGTCATACACAGCTGTGAAGACATTTTCATTTCAAAAATATTTGATATTGGGTACTGAATTTGAGAGACGGATGTTCAAAATATATAGTAGTTTCTACTTCTTCCTAATTTACATCATCATTGCTAATTTGTGCACCTGCTTTTCTAAATTTAATCTCACAATACATATATCCACTCCAGTAGGTCTGTTCTGTATGTACCCACCCTTCCCTGTCTCATTCTCCCAACCAGAACTCTTGTTCTTAGAACTCGTTCCCTCCTCTCTGCCCATTAAAATCTGCCTGTTCCTTTCATGCCCTGCCCTTCTCGCTGGTGCATTTAACACACTGCCCTGCCTGTGTGATGGATTAACCTTCCTTAAGTACATTCTGCTTCAACAACTGGCCATGGGCGGGTGGCTTGACTTTGTCTTCTAAGTCTCTGAGGGTCTGACGTTGCCCATTCATAGATTACGAGACTTTTGGAACAACAACCTTTATTTCTGGCCTCCCAACCACACTTGTATCTTCTGTTGACCAAAATATTTATTTGACTCTTTCGGTTAGTTGAATAATCCCTAATTCATGCAGAGCTGATTTATCTGATCGTCGCCTTCCCTACAAGGTAGTGTGGTTTTCAAACCTATTTGCAGGCGTTTTCCTTGGAAAAGCCTTAGAATCTGAGTGACCTGGACACACATTTTAACGACACAAAAACCTACTTGATTTTAAAAAATAAACTCCACTTAGGATAAAAATAAGCCAGGTAGGTCTCCTTTCCTCCAATACCTTCTCTCCTACAAACTGCTAAGTTTTAGAGCTAGTTCTTTTTAGGAAACTCTGCTCCATGGGGCAATATGTTTTTCTAAGACACTTGGTATAATTTTGTTTTCCATTAGATCAGTGGTGACAAAATTAAGCTTAGCAGGACCTTTCTATGAACACTTCAGTAAAAGTTCTGTTCAAGTAGTTCTTTTTTAAGCAAAAAGCAGTCTTTTCTTATGCTGATTTTATACTGAAAATAGACCTGATATCAGAGGCCATGTAAATCAGGTATAAATTATAAAAGGTTTTTACTTATTTTCAGGATGACAGTGTTTAAAATACTCTAGGCGCTCCAACAGTTGGTTGAAGTACAGAAGCTGAAGAAATTCTGGGCTTGTAAAGAAACTGCAGTGTCTAAAACTCTCCAGAAGCACTCAGAATGACAGGGCTCTTAACCAATAAAATGTGAGATTCAAGGAAAACATTGTCACAACTCAGCAAATAATAAGGAGCAGGTATAAGTATGACATCATTGAAAAACACTCTCATTGGCGGTTCCTCTGTGTGCTGGTTACTGTTCTATTTGTGGAAGCAGCAGCCTTATTCAAATTAACCTTTTCACACAGAGGGGAGGAGGGAGGTGGTGAGTAAATACGCTGCGGTCTTTTCCCTGAAGGTGATGTGCACTCAAATTCACTTTACATTGCCTGTGAGTAGGCAAAATAAAAATAAATTCAGCTGTGGCAGTGTTTCACAGGGATAATAGCTGCTTGAATTAGATCAGGTCAGTGAAAAGGAATGGAATAGAAGCTGTTGCAGAGTTCAAACAAATTTCTGAATTTTCTCTTCCCTTTTATTCCTTACCCCCACTTATTATTTCTCCGTGTCTCGTTCCTGGACTCAATTGCTACGTAGACTAAACTTGGTATCCCTCCAATCAGCCATTCGAGGGAGGGATTTCTTTGAATACTAATACCTCCAGCCTGTGCTGTCTAGCAGACAGCTCAGATTAACGGATAGTTCTCTGGCGTGATAGAAATACTCAGGAGTATGAAGCTGACGAGGTAATTTAGTCACATTTACTGTAGTCAGCGAGGAACTGTCATTTTCCATCCTATCCCTGTTATATAACATAGGGCCTCCAGCTATATCTGTGATACACAGGAGGGCCCACTCTGTTTTCGACTTGGTTCTTTGCTTTAATTTAGGAGCGCTGCGATGCAGGGGGCAGTCCCTATGTCTGGTCCCGGTCTAGATCGGCTCCTAGTACTTTGTACAACTTTGCTCAAATGAAATGCTTTGTGTCTTTGGCTTTATTTCTTTTACAACTTCAAATTTCAGTTTCACTCTCTCTTGTCATCTATGAAGACCATTCAGGATACAAACCATGTAAAATTTTGAATCCTGCTTTAGAGTAAACCTGCTTTGGTGATTTCTTGTTTCTGATATTTCTAGTTTCTTCCCTTCCCTTGTCACCTCTTCCTTCCTACCTCAAAATACCTCTGCTTGTCAAAGACAAATTTAAAAATGCAAGTGACAAAGGTCTCCAGAAAGTTGACAATCAACCGGTGATCTCTACCACAATATGGGTTGTCACTCTGTTTGGGCACTCATAACAAACTGCCACAGACGGAGTGGCTTATAAATGGCAGAAATGTATTTCTCACAGTTTGGGAGGCTGGAAGCCTGAGATCAGGGTGAGGTGAGGGACCTCACTAAGTGCAGATTTCTTCTTGTCTCCTCCTTGGGTCCTCACACGGTGGAAGGGCTAGGGAGGTCTGTGGGTCTCTTTTACAAGGGCACTAATCCCATTCAGGGCCCCACCCTCATGACTTAAGCATCGCCACCTGGGAATACCATCATCTTTGGGGGTTAGGATTTCAGCATATGTATTTGGGGGTGGGGGGAGATGCAAATATTCAGACCAAACATTAGGCAAAAATGGTTGTATTTCAGGTCAGAAATAGGTTGCTACAGGCAAAGAGTTAGTTCCCATTGCTCCAAACATGCTGCACTATTGCGTGTCCTTAAAGAGGTGTTAACCTCTGAGATCTTCCCTTGCTACTTCCCTAAAAATATTAATAATCTTGTCATCAAACGTTAATGACAATGGCACCAGCATGATAACACATGTTGCAATCTCATTTGGACTGTCTATACTTGTTTTGCCTCTGTAACTTACAATTCTTTTACATTTATCTGGGTCTTGTAGCTGTTACTGTGTTCTGAACAAAACTATACAGATTTAGAAAATAGTAGCTTGTGTGAGGAAGGTAAGAGCACTCCGATTTCATCACTGCTGAATAAATAATGCGAGAGAAGGTGAACCGAAGGACCACTGGGAAGCTGGTTGACCAGTGGGGAGCAGGTGCGCGCTGAGGCGAGGGGCGGAAACGAGGCAGGAAGGACGGGGCGTAGACTAATTCACTGTCACCCTTACGAGCTGGCCCTGCCCAAGCCCCGCCAGTTTTCTGCCAGGAACCACTGAGAACTATGGGCTCTTTCGCGGGGAGCTGCTGAAATCCCAGGAACCAGGTGTCTGGAGCAGTTTTCAGCAGAGCTCTCTGTATGTCGTTGAAATCCAGCACTCCTGTGTGCCCAGCTTTCCATTTTTTGACTTTTTGCACCTTTCCGTGCCTAATCCCAACCCTTCCTTGGAAAGGAGACCGTTCCACGGCCAACCTTGGCGAACCACTCCAAGAGAGGAGCTCAGAGGTCGCCGGCTTGACCTGGCGCACCACGCGTCCTCAGCTTACGCTGCCTGAATGCAGCATTGTTCCCGTGCTGAATGAAGTTTCAGAAAATGACTTTCAGATGTTACATTCCCATTCTGGGGCTGATTTACCCCCTTGCCGTTTATAATCGCATAAAACTCATCACCTTTGTTTGGCTCTGGACAAAAATGAAAAAAAAACCTCATAAAATAGCATCCTAGATGAGATGAACTGATATCAGCTGGTAATGCTTCACCTTCAGACCACTACCAAATAATTGGATGATTGCCCTTCCACTGTATTTACCTTTTTAGTTTGTCTATTTGCTTCTTTTACTTTAACTGTCAAATCCACTGGGTTCTTTTAGGCAGTGCCCACAAATGACTGTGACCCTCTTTATCTGAACTCTGATCAGAAAGCTGCCAGTTCTCCTCAGGTTTTTTTTCCTCCCGCCACCCCCCACTTCAAACCAGAAAAGTAGCTGCTGAAAGCAGAACAGTTGCTATGGCAACCTCTTGGCAGCTTCCTCGGTGAGTAACAGTGTTGATTTCCCGAGGAGGCCCGATGGGAGGGGGTGGAGCTCTGAGGAGGGAAAGGAAGGTTACCGTGCACTTAGTTAATATGCAAAACCACTTTCGCAGTGCTGGATGCGCCGTGAATAAGCGCAAACAAAGCCATGCTTGATCAGCTAACATGGACTTTGCACACTAGTTGATCTGTCCAAGGATGCAGATGTTGGCTCCGAGAGAGATTTTGCCATTGGACAGTAAAGGGCACAAGAGGTAATCCGACAAGAGGTTAAACCCTATTTTTGTAATGGTTGGCGAATACGGAAGAAATAAACAGACCTGAGGTGTAATTGCCTTTTGCTCATCTTTGCTTTGTTCAAAGAAAAACATAGCAATCTAAATCGCAGGGATGGTGTTTTCTCAGAAAAGCTAACATACTGAAGTTCAAGTTTGCATCAATTAAACTCTATGTAAGATAAACCAATATGTTCAGATATAAGCAAGTATAGCATAATTGGGCTTGTGCTGGAACAAAACATACGGCTCAAGTAGCATCTTTCACCTCGGAGTTTTCAGACAAAGAAGCAGCATATAGTAACTTGGGGCAGGGAGTAGGGGCGAATACTATTGGTTCTGTCCTCTCTCTGGCTCCTCTCTAACTTTGAAGCATCCCTGCTTGTTTCCTGGGGGCTGGACAGGTTGGAAATCAACCCCCAAGAGAGTACTACGGAGACTGAGTGCAGTACAGTCCTGGCAAAGGTCACCTGCAGGAGAAATCAGCAGACTGGCTGGGAGCCAGCCCCTTACCTCTTGGCCTGCAGCTTTGCATGTTAAAGAAGAGGTAGGTGGATGGAGCCTGCAGCAGTGAGCTGAGGTCTGCCCAGCAGGTGTCACTAGGGATTTAAAGCATACCAGGCCTTTGGGACAAGGCCTAGGAAACAGCCGAGTAATGATTAATGAAGCTTACTTTAAAATATTTTTGAGAGATGGGATGTGAAATAATTCCAAGGAGTTCTCCTTCCAAGGGACGTTAAAACGATAGCTACAACTTGGTTTAAATGATTTCTGGACCATTCTCTCCAAGGCTCTATCTCCATTTCTGAGCCCCCATTCCAAAAACCAGACATGGCCATAAAACACACTGAATCCAACACAGTGGGGAAATTACACAGGTAAAGCGAAAGCAAGTGCAGAAAATCATTATTACGGTAGATTCCCACTTACAAATCAGCTTCCATGTCCTAACACCATAGATGTTGATTTTATGAGTAATCTCAGGGTTTAGATGAGAGTTTACTGTAGAAATGCAAATGCCCCCAGGAGTCACTGTATACATGAGGTCAGTTTGTATTTTATCAATGGTTAATATTTGTTAACAAAGCCATATGAAGACTATCTCTACTTTTAAAAAACTGCATATAAGATGTTATCTACCTCTTAATTTAGACAACTAGGAATATGCATATGATCACTTTTTTCCTAAGAATTAATAGTGGGGAAAATTTGTCTCCCCTGAATACTTTTTTGCTGTTTCCCTCTTTGTCTGCCTGGAAGCTCACTATTACATTTCATCATGAATTTCAGTAGCTTCCCAAGCTTAGATTTTCTTGTATAATTTCTCCTCCATTCATTTTACACTCAAATAATGGCTTCCTACCTTGTTTTAATCAGTTTATAGTCTTAACGTATCTGTACTTTTCACTGTGTATATCAACTCACATCCATTTTGGTGTGACATACCCACTTAGAAAGAAGGGAAAGAGAAGAGAGAGGAGGGAGAGAGGAAAGGGAAGAAATAGGGCTTCCCTGGTGGCGCCGTGGTTGAGAGTCCGCCTGCCGATGTAGCGGACGCGGGTTCGTGCCCCGGTCCGGGAAGATCCCACGTGCCGCGGAGCGGCTGGGCCCGTGAGCCATGGCCGCTGAGCCTGCGCGTCCGGACCCTGTGCTCCGCAGCGAGAGAGGTCACAACAGTGAGAGGCCCGCGTACCGCAAAAAAAAAAAAGAAAAAAAAAAGAAAGGGAAGAAATAACACGACTCCGTTATCAACACTCCACATCTTACGATGAACCTGTTGATCCTATAATCACATTCATCTTCTGTTACCTTTTAGAAGGTGGAAAGAGGGAGCTAGAGTCTTGGGGGAGCTGAGCTTGCATGTGCACAGGAGGCTCCCTGTGCCTAAGAAGAAAACTTACGGACTCTGGGCATCTGAATTGGGAGCAGAGGTGTGAACACACCAAGGAAGTAACCTGCTTCAGGGCTTGGCTGAGCATTATCAGGGAGTGTTTATAATTCTTTTTGAGCACTTTAAAAAGCATCATTGGGTGCAGTTTTACTTGCAAGCTAAATGAAATTTCTGCCAAATAGATATAATTTCACCCATGTCACAGATGAGAAAAACTGAGGTCCAAGGAAATTGTCATGTAGTCCAGGGCATTAGGTAACAGAGTCAGGACGAGGAACCAGCCCCCTGCTCACATTTCTGCTAACTGATGCTAACTCCAGCCTGGGAAGAATGAAACAAAACCACAGGACATGCAGGGACATCATGAAGAAATCCTTTGTTTTCTGTTCTTTCTCCTGGGGATGCCCCATCACACAACATCACCAAGAAGACTCTCCCACAAATAAAAACACCAGTCTGCAGTTATGCAATTGGAATGGAATTTCATTCCCATCTTAGCCAGTCATTATATTTACTTCTGTTTTATGAGGGAAAGAATAAATGACTTTAGCAGTATTGATGTCTACAGGCCCATTTTCTAACCACAACTCTAACCGTTCTCTAACTTAATTGATGTTGTTTTAATGAGAGCTATTGTTATTATGCATTATTAACAAAGGACCACCTTTGCTATTAATATCACTTAGGGAAGATTCTATAAAGAGATTTGAGACTGCAGATGCAGTTAACAAGAAGCCAAATTCTCCACGGTGTGAAAAATATCAGGTAGGGCTGGCGACACATGTTTGATCTTATAAAAGTGTTAAGGGGGTCCGAAGTGGACCTCACATGCCCACAAGAAAAATCATGAACCCCACGAAGATTGATGTATGCGGTAACTCGTCCTCCTCCATAGAGGAGAAAGTTGATGAGTTGAGAGGGACTTTCATAAACCTCTGATCTCATGACCATGACAATGGAATGAATGAATGAATGTAGTATGTCACATTTCAGGGAGTTTGGGCTTACCTAAAATGTCATATTCATAATGGGTGAAAATAAACATATTGACACTTTCAAGTACAGATGTTGGATAATTCTATGACATATTCTAAACCTACTGTGAAGCCCATCATTCTCATGGGCTTCATAGTATATCTGACAGCTGAGACCACAGGAGTGGGGCAAAGGCCCCTTACCCACATCCTGCCTTCAATCATATTCCCTCTGAAAGGCCCTCCCCTGGCCTCCAAAGCTGCCATTGCTTACCAGGCTCAGAGATATAGGATCACTCTTTTGTTGGGGAAGGATGAATTAGAAGGAACTTCTAATTCCTTCACAGCCAGAAGGAACAGAGCCTCAGTCTCTGAGTTTCTTATCCCATAAATGAAAAAGGAAGACGGGGCTGTGGTCCCATCATCTTCAAGGTGAGGATGGAGTTCTCCACATTAACAAAGGGGTCACCTGAGCAGAGTGAGCCAGTTGACTCACCATCCTGGGAACTCTGTGTTCCACAAGGAGCATCACACTTCTTTACATTTGTTCTCTGAGAAAAGAGGCTTATTCCACAGTGCCTGAGGGTTACATTTGGAATAACAACACTCTCACATCCTCTTCTAAGACTTTTGCTTTCTGAGTCTGTTTTAACGATTTGCCAACCCTGGGTTTTCTCACCTGGCATTCAGCCTCTTTGTGTGACCAAAAGGCCCAGGTCAGCTGGATGACCCGGGGGCATAAAGGTTAAGTCTATCTGCAACAAGCTCATAGGCAGACATGAGCGTTTTTCAGGGCTCTGAGAAACTAACAAAACTTTTAGGGAGGCTTAAAGATTATATTTTTGCTGAAAGCCTTCAGTCTCATTGAAATACCAAGAATCATGTATTTTTACTGGGAATACATAGTCTTTAGCACTTTTCAAGTCTATAATTTAATCTCACATTGATCAAGTGAATATCATTATCCTCATTTTAACAGATATGGAAATAGAGGCACAAGGCTTAAGAGCGGAGAAAGTCATAGAGTAAAAAAAAAAAAAAAAACACACCCTGTGAAGGAGTGTCTGCGTGGAAATGTAGTGTGACTCTTTAGTTTATGCCTTGTCTGGAAGCATTGATTTTTCTAATTTATTAATGCAAGACTCTTGGGTTATTCCATTGGACTTATTTGCATTTTTACTTGTTTTGTTCTTTTCCAAAGTATGGCTCAGCAGATAAAAGCTACAAGGCTTTCACAAAAGTTTTGGATTATGCCAATAATATCTTCCTAGTAGTTTTATTAAGCAAAGGAAAACATCTTGTTAATGGTATAATATCCATGAAATAACCATTGGAAATAGTAAGTATCGAAACAATATAGTCTTGAGTTTTGGGAAGATACTTTCTAGCTGGCGTAGATGATTTACACAGATAGGATTTTTCTGTGCAGGTTGTAGTCTGTGTTTCCTCTGGAATCTCCAGTAGGTTAGGTTGGGAACTAACGTGCATATTGTTTTTAAGGTAGAAGAATTTTAAGTCTTTTTTTGGCCACTTTTAAACTAACGTTCTTGTTAAATCATTATAATACATCATCAAGAATCAAGCACACTTGTGTTTTGCCGTAATAAACTCTACGAACATACTGAAAGTCAAAATATGAGTGTAGAGACAATGGAATACTAGGATGTTAGAATTATAAAATACCATATGAATCATACAATCAAAACACACCCAGGAGGGAAACTGTGACCCGGAGAAATTCAGTTCCTCACCCCCAGTCACACAGAATTCAGGAACTGAATTCAAATCATCATGAAGGTCCCCAACCTCTGGGACTCATCGCTGTGTCATTACCCTTCCTACTCATTTTTGGTTCTTCGGTTCATTTCTGTTCTTTGGTTCACTTTTTCTCCTCCTCCATGATGTCATTATTCTTGTATTTTCCTTTTCTGCACATGCTGTTGTTCAGTCACCCAGAGATGTCAGTTTGCATCACACCGCCTCTCAGGAGAGTCACCTCCATCACACTGAGGTGCCAGGATCTTAACACTGTCACCCTGTAGCCCTAGGGAACCTCAGACCATCAGCATGCTTCAACCAACTCCTGCAGGATGACTCCACAGGAAACACTGACGATAATGTGTAGTGTTAACATGGAGGGAATACAGAGATCCGATTGCCCAGATTCATAAACCACATATACGGCAAACAAAAGCACTGAATTTCAGTCTTGCCACCAAGGCAGCATCTTAATCACATACCACCTGCTTAAGTGTGCAGAATCTCAAGGCTGACGTTTCTACTAAGCTGTGAGCTCTGAAGACGAATATTAAACTAGGATTTGGAGAGGAGAGTGTGCTCCTTCATAGAAAAGCACTTTGATTTTAACGTTTAATTATGAAGCTGCCCCACAGAGAAGCGCTGAGCTTGTTGCCATTAGAAACTGAGTCATACTTGCCAGAGCTGTGGTCAAATTGCAAATCCCGCCCTCACCTTCCGCCAGCATCCTCCAATCATTGACTGACCTTCCTAAGGTTGACTGGGCTGAGCTTTGAAACGGTCCCAGGTGTCCAGTGGCTGAGCTGCGCTTCTCAAGGTGCATGGAAAGGACATTGCTTTGATGGCAGAAGGGAGCCCTCGCTGAGAAGAATTTCCAAGGAAAGCTTTCAGTTGCAGAAGGTAGCAGTGCTTAGCAGAAACAATTTTACATCTGCCTGAAGAAAATATCAACAAAGTTTTCATTTATTTCAGACTTTTGTGAGAGATATTGAATTATTGTGCAGGAAAAAATATTTTCTGTACCCACAAAGAACATTGCAACAAACTCCCAAAATGGGGCATGTCTTGTAACCAAGCACATAGATCAAAAAGTGATTTATGTGAGCCACTGAGTTTGTACATACTTTGACACTATTCACTTTTATAGTCTTATTCTATTACCTTGACAGAAGAAAACTCTCATCTGCTTCTAACTTAGAGTCTAGCTAATTTTGTAAATGCATTTACAGTTTTTATATAGTTAAAAGCAGTTTAATGTATTTTGCAACAAAATATATAACCTTTTGCTTATTTTATTCATATTTATCTAAAGCAGGAACTGATTCTTTTTACTAATAACTATATTCATATCCAATATTTAAATACCTTTCATCCCTACTTGTCATGCCAAAGTACTTTCATATTCCATATGCCTTAATTCTTGTTGTCTCAAGGTTTTGAGGGGAAGAGGGACTAGAATAACTTTTCAACTTTTCCTCTGATGACAGCCACTGCAAAGTACTTTAGCATCCTAGCGTGGAGGGCAAAGAGCACCCCTAGCAAGTGACATTTCTACCTGAACAACTTATGAAGTGTAGTGAGAACTGTGTGTGGGCTTCTCCAGAAGAGACTTGGTAAAAAATAAATACACAAATAGGGCTTCCCTGGTGGCGCAGTGGTTGGGAGTCCGCCTGCCGACGCAGGGGATACGGGTTCGTGCCTCGGTCCGGGAAAATCCCACATGTCGCAGAGCGGCTGGGCCCGTGAGCCATGGCCGCTGAGCCTGCGCGTCCGGAGCCTGTGCTCCGCAACGGGAGAGGCCACAGCAGTGAGAGGCCCGCGTACCAAAGAAACAACAACAACAACAACAAATACACAAATAAATAAAGAGGAAAGTTGTAAACATCATCCTTTAAAAGGAGGTTAAAAGAAGGAGAACTGGGCAGAAAAATAAAATATAGCAAAGTATGAACAGCCAAGAATGGGAGAGGTAGAAGTCTACGAGAAGCATGATGACCAATAAGTAATAAATTACAGATTTTACTCACTGTCAGTTAGTCACGGGAGAGAATACCAGATAGACAAAAAGTAGTGACTATCTGATCTTGGTTTCAGAGAGAGTTAATATGTTCTTGAATTTTTTTCTCTCTTTTTCTCAGTTTTTATGGGTCAGTTTTTGGCTAGAAAATGTGAGTGTGATTTCTATACACAGCTAAATATTTTTCTCAAAAGTCAGTTAGGAAAAAGAGTAGATAGAAGTGTTCACAAAACAGCATTTCCTATGATTCTCTGTTATGTCAGACTGTTAGGTCTGACCCCATCCACTAGGGCACTTTCTACCATCAACTTGCAGAAGTCTAGGGAATGTGGCCAGAGATGGTGTTTTGACCCAACATCCGTTTCCTCACTGTGTCTCTTTCATTAGTTTCTCCCACCACACTCAGAGCTGTGCAGTTTTTGCCACCATGGGATACAATCGATACAGACTTGTAAACTTACAGTGTGCGTTTTATTGTACTAAAGAGTAATCAGGTAATAGTGCAAGTCCGCTTCCATAACCACACCTTTATTAGCATTCTAAGGAACAGAATTAAGTTAAGCCTGTTTCCAATTGTTTCAGTGACTTCAAAACTGAGGGGAGCAGAGAGGAAGCAGTTCATCAGTCTGTCTACCCAGAAAGAACATTAGACCATACCAGGTTGCAGTCCTGGTTCTGGAAACTTGGACTCCTTTCTTAACTGCCCTGAGTACCTGTTTCCTCATCTATAAAGGAAACATGAGAATGACATATAGCTTTGTGAGGATTGGTAATTATTTCTAGGACACAGGGTAGGAATATAATAAATGGTAACAATTACTAATCTGCTCATCAACCACGCAGGATAAATTTTAAAAAGATTCTCATGCGTATTTTCAACCCTAGGGGTATCCCGCAGTGGATTGTAGCAAGAAACATTACTGCTAAAATCCATTCCTTGTTCTGTTGTCCACACTGATGACATTCCACCCTTCCGGTGTTCTGAGATTAAGATAACATCCCTGTACACATCACTCCTTTCAGAGACTCTCATTTGTTTCCATATATTTGCCCAAGCCTTAGATTCTCTTTACCCATGAGAATTAGTTCAAGCTTCTTAACATGGAATTTAAGGGTCCTTAAAATCTCAGTCCAAACAAGCTTAACAACACTTGACAATGCCTATTATGTACTCTGTGCTCTTTCTCTATTGAGCCCACCGTGAAACAGCCCTCTGATGTATTTCCCTGTGTGATGTGTTTTTGTTCCAGCTAAACTCTCCAACTGTAATGCTATCCACCCTTTTGTTCATTGGTTACGGACTTGATGTTCCCATCTCTGTGCTTGTTCAGCACTTTGATTGTATTCCTCAAAGAGCACTGGTGTCCAAAGAAAATGTCAACAGAGTTTCTACTTATTTCAAATTATTGTGAGAGATACTGAATTATTGTGCAGAAAAAAATATTTTTCTTACCCACCAAAAGTTAGACCACACTCTATCAATGTGAAGAGTTTGTTTCAGAATGTTAGTTAACATTTCTTCCATGCAGAGCCCTAGCCAAGAACCTAAGCACAAATATATTCCTTTAGGTAGAGCTGTCTAGTAGCAACTAAATTAAAGAGCACAATGGGACTTCCTATCTCCTATTATGGTTTAACAACCTAACACAGTGATAAAAGAAACTCTCCCCAAGGGGAATTTTTTTAATACATTTATTTATTTATTCATTTTATTTATTATTTTTTTTAGCTGCTTTGGGTCTTCATTGCTGCGCATGGGCTTTTTCTAGTTGCGGTGAGCAGGGGCTACTCTTGGTTGTAATGCGTGAGCTTCTCATTGCGGTGGCTTCTCTTTTGCAGAGCATGGGCTCTAGGCATGTGGGCTTCCATAGTTGTGGCATGTGGGCTCAGTAGTTGTGGCTCACGGGCTCTAGAGTGCAGGCTCGGTAGTTGTGGTGCATATGCTTAGTTGCTCCACAGCATGTGGGGTCTTCCCGGACCAGGGTTCGAACCCATGTCCCCTGCATTGGTAGGCGGATGCTTAACGACTGTGCCACCAGGGAAGTCCCTCCCCATGGGGATTTTAAGGACATGTGTGTCCAAGAGGAAAAGAGTTTAGTCTAGAAGTTGTTTAGGCAGAGAACTCTGACCCACCAATACATGGGAAGTGGCACAAAGGATATGAGCTGTCTTCAGTTTCACCAATCAGTGTTGATACCACCATAGCTTCTTGGGCAGCAGTGGGAAAAGATGTACTGCCCCTTTCTGGAGAAAGCAGCTAAAGTGATCTCCCCACTATAAAAATATAATGATCCAAAAAATAATAATTCCTACTTAAACATTGTTATAATATAGATACGTAACTGGATATTAAAATGGGATTCTCTATCTCTGTTTTGACTAAAGCATGAAAATAATAGATGCTACAATTCAAAGTGAGACTTGAAAAAATTAGGATGGAGGACTTCCCAGTTAGGAATCTGCCTGCCAATGCAGGAGACACAGGTTCGATCCCTGGTCGGGGAAGATCCCACATGCCGTGGAGCAACTAAGCCCGTGCGCCACAACTACTGAGCCTGCGCTCTAGAGCCTGTGAGCCACAACTACTGAGCCTGTGTGCTGCAACTACTGAAGCCTGCGCTCCTAGAACCCGTGCCCCACAACAAGAAGCCACTGCAATGAGAAGCCCCCGCCTGCCACAACTAGAGAAAGCCCGCACACAGCAATTAAGACCCAAAGCAGCAAAAAATAAATAATAATGTAAATAAATAAAATAAAAGGCTAAGTTGTGAAGGTTTCATTTTTTTAAAAAGGACTAAAAAAATTAAGGTGGCAAAAAAATTAATTTTACAGCACCTGAGATGACAGCACATCTTTAAAAAGTTAGGAAGAGTTGAGAAAAGTGAGGAGAATTTTTGGAGAGATCTATAGGGGGAGGTGTGGTATTACCATCTGCCTCAAGTCAAGAGACAGAGTTTTAAAGTGACAATTGGAAGGATTCAATATATGTTCTTATCTATTTAGGGGATACAGTGGACTGATGCCTGATTCTTGCTTGGAAATCTAAAGTATAAGAGGTGGGCTGACAAGTTCCTTTGTAGAAGAGTGAAATAGTTGTTGCTGAACTAAGATCAGTATGTAGACCCAGAATTTACTAAAGTAGGGTAGCGGGGATGAGGGGGAACAGTAGGCAATGAGGGCATGAAAGTTTCCATTGGACCAGATGTAGTGAAATAAGCAAAAGAGCAATTATCTGGGGTCATCTTAGGTCTTGACCTAGAAAGCTACCCAAAGTAAGAACAGACTCACCAGAGAGAAACTGGCTGTATCACCAGATTTCTAGGGCTGAGTGAGCAGGAAATAGCCAGCCCGAAGAAAAATAGAAATCCTCAGTTATTGGTTGAGGCAAGGGAAGGGATGCTGGGAAAGTAAGGAAGCTGGAGGAGGGAGAGGTTCCAAAGAACCCATAAGGGACTTCCCTGGTGGTCCAGTAGTTAAGACTTCACCTTCCAATGCAGGGGGTGTGGGTTCGATCCCTGGTCAGGGAGCTAAGATCCCACATGCCTTGCAGCCAAAAAAAACCAAAAACAAAACATAAAAAAAGAAGCAATATTGTAACAAATTCAATAAAGACTTTAAAAATGGTCCACATCAAAAAAATCTTTAAACAAAAACAAAGAACCTTTGAGAGCACCTGTAATAGAAAGTACCAGCATTAAGCATCCACCAAGACCAGAGAACAGCACTTCATGACCCTTAACAGTAGTCACATAACAGACCTTAAGGATTATCTTGCCCCAACCTCTCTCTTCTCCTACCTTTCTCCCCCACCAACTCTGATTCTGAAGGAAAAAGAAAATCCTATTAATAGGAGGAGGTGGAGAGGTCGAGGTGTAAGGTGGGGAAGGAGAAGCCATCTTCTCTCTATCCCTCAATATCAGGTGATCAGAGATGCCTCAACATCACAGCAAGGCTGAAGTTGTGTGTGACATTCCATAGGACATATTCTAATTACCAAATTGAGAAAGGGTTTTGTGCCCTAAGAGTGGATTTTAGAAGTTATAACACCTGCCTGATTTTCATCCAGGAAAAAGAGAAGGACAGGCCCTACAGTGCTTAGTTTAAGGGGCTCCAGGAAAAAAATCACAGTGGCTTTACAATTCCAACCCCCGAGCCATGTTTGTTTTAATATATTATTTTTATATGCCTCTCTGCCCACTTTGGTATCCCTGATGGCAACTACTCTGTCTTGCACTTGTCATTTTTGTACTCTCAGTACCTAGTCTAGTAACTGGCAGACAGCACTGAGTATTTGCAGGGTAATACAAGGGAGAATGTCATGGCTACCTGGGAAGAGATGAAGAGAATTACAAGGGTGTGAATGCGAGAGGAACCACATCCTGTTGGATAGATCAAGAAGACTTCATGGACATGGTCATATATGACATGTAAGATTAATATCATTCCACCAGGCACTCATTTAGATCAACAGAATTCAAGAAAAAACGAAGTAGCAGGAGAAAAAGTGTCAAGATGAAGAAATGCAGTTAGCCTTCTGTGTTGTAGATGGCAATGTGAAGATGTGTATAGTCACTTTACAGTAAATGAGAACAGAGAGTAAGAGGAGAACCACAATGAGACTGGAGAGGCTGAGGCCATCACGCTGCTGGCAGGTCCCCAAACAGAAACACACGAAGCTTATTTTAAGAGAGTAGACTGGGAAACCCACCAGAGGCCCATCAAGGGCACTGCTATGTCCATTGTCCAGAGGATGCTGCCAAATCAGAGGTCAAGTTCAATGAGGAGGGCAATGTCTACCTGAAGTTTATAGAGCAGATTCATTTTCCAGACATAAAAGGACTTGGCTTCTCCAGTCATCAGCTTTGCAAATAAAAGAGAATTAACTCACCCTAAATGCAGGATTTAAAGGTAAAACCATGAGGACAAAAGACTCAGCTGAAGTACAGAGAAGAAGCCAATGGGAAGAGAATGAAGTGAAAATATGGGTTTGGCTGTCTCAAACCAACTGGGTTAAATAAGATTGACAGTTATCTATTCTGTATACAGTTTGTTATTACCCCCGAATTCCCTAACTCTGTTATAAACTTTTTGTTTTTGTTCATTCAAATAGTTGACTCTAATGTCTTGCTGATATGGATGCTACTTCAGATAAAACGAGAAGGGCAAGGCTGTTTTTCACAGTGGTGAAATCAATTCTCCCCACTGATGGGAAGAGAAAGTTATTTCAATGAAGTGACATGATAGAGATCATTGGAATGCCTTTTTTGAGAAGTCTTCTCAAATAATGTTAATTATTTATTAACATTTTTTAATGATTTAAAGAGAATCATTTTATATAAGACTGAGAAAATAGGTGAAAAAATAAAATGTAAAGGCTCTGGAGAGCCAAAAGTCTTAGAAGCATCATCTACTTTTCATCTTGGATCTGCCCCGGGAAGATGAAACATAGACTCCAAGGCTAGCAGGAAAATATAAATCACTAGAAACGTCAAGAAATAAAAACGTACTGAATGAGTATTTTGTGCTATCTTCTACATAAATTCCCTCATTTAATCTCTGTAAAAGCCCTCTAAGGGATTATTACTATCAGCATACCATTGACGAAACTAAGACTCAAACAGGTTAAGTAAATTTTAAGGCAATACAAACAGCATAACCAAGATTCAAATCCAGAGCCACCAAAAATCAAGACCTTGTTTTGTTTTTTTAGTTCAAATGTAAGCAGCAAAGAAAATAGAAAAACACTAGTCCTCCACATAATGATTAATCAAGAAAAAGTTATTTTTTATAATACTGAAATCAGGTTTAGACAAACAGCAAGGTATCTTAAAATACTAAAATAAACTTAAGAAATAAGAAATGTGCAAGACCTAGATGTGGCAAATTACACCTTTTACTAAAGGACTTTAATGAGGCTTAAATCACTGAAAGACAGTATTGTACAGATTTAAATTCTTGCTCAAAATAATCTGGGTAGTTAATTCAAACATCCAAAGCCAACGGATTTTTTTAAACTTGATCATAACATTAAAGTTTATATGGAGAAAACAAATGCCCAAAAAGAAGCAAGAAAAATTTAAGAAAATACTAATAAAAAGGAATCTGCCCAACTAGTCACAGGCTCCCCGGAAGGTGGGTGTGGATAGTGACCTGTGCTTGCTCACAGGCTTCTTGGTGGCGGCAGCAGCAGCCTTAGAGTCTCATACCTGTCCACGCTTTTAGCTGCGGCTCGCGCCGTCTCTGGAGCTCCTTTAAGCAGCGCTCTCAATCCCCTCTCCTCGCGCACCAGGAAACAAAGAGGGAAGAAAAAGTCTTTTGCCTCTTAGGCAGCTCCAGACTTTTCCCTGGACTCCCTCCCGTCTAGTCGTGGCGCACTAACCCCTTCAGGCTGTTTTCATGCCGCCAACCTCAGTCCTCTCCCTGCGCTCCGAGCGAAGCCCGAGCCTCAGCTCCCAGCCCCAGCTCCCAGCCCCGCCCACCCTGGCGGCTGAGCAGACAAGCCCCTTGGGCTGGTGAGTGCCGGTAGGCCCTGATCCTCTGTGCGGGAATCTCTCCGCCTTGCCCCCCGCACCCTTGTGGCTTTGCTCTCCTCCGTGGCTCCGAAGCCTCCCCCCTCCACCACCCGCAGTCTCCGCCTGTGAAGGGGCTTCCAAGTGTGCGGAAACCTTCCCTCCTTCACAGCTCCCTCCCACTGGTGCACGTCCCGTCCCTATCCTTTTGTCTCTGTTTGTTCTTTTTTCTTTTGCCCTACCCAGGTACATGGGGGGTTTCTTGCCTTTTGGGAGGTCTGAGGTCTTCTGCCAGCGTTCAGTAGGTGTTCTGTAGGAGTTGTTCCACGTGTAGATGTGTTTCTGGTGTATCTGTGGGGAGGAAGGAGATCTCCGCGTCTTACTCTTCCGCCATCTTGGCTTACAATTTTTCTAGATTTTAAATATATGTTGTCACAAAAGTAAAACCGTATTGTATTTATGCAAGAAAAAGTCAAGAGACTAAAGCAAACACAATGAAGGTTCCAAGTATATATTAACTCTAAGTACACATAAGAATTTAATAATTTATACAAGTTGCATCAAAAAAACCCTGACAAGCTTCTATCTCTAGGGAAAAAAAAAGGATTATTCAATCAATAATTTGAAATCAACTGATGAAACTAGAATGGAACAAAATATAATTCTGTTAAAATGCAAGTCAAGTCACATGACTTTGGTGCTTAAAACCCCCAGTGGTTTCCCATTTCCTCCAGAGTAAAAGATGCATAGTGACCTTGAAGGCACAGGGCCACATGGCCCGTATTTTCTTCCTGACTTCTTTTCTTTTTGCTCTCCCCCCTTTAATCATTCTGCTTCAAACATAGTGGCCTTTCTACTGCTCCACAAACAACACAGAAATGTTCTAGTTAAAAGGTGTTTGCATTTGTGGTTCTCTTCTCCTGGAATTCTTCTCCCCAGAATATGACTATGGCTCCCTCTTCATCCACTTCAGATCTTTGCTCAGATGTCACCTTGTCCATGATGCTTTCCCTTATTTCTCTGAAATTATAAAAGTTCTAAGAAAGAAAATATATGTGAATATTTACATAATCTTGGGGTGTGAATAGGCTCCTTAGCAAGACTCACAAATTACTGGGTAATAAATTTTACTACATAAAAATTAAAAACATCTGCTGGTTCCAAATATGACAAATAGAATAAACAGCAAGCAACAAGTTGAAGAAATATACTCATAATATGTGCCAACTAAAGGTTAATTTCTTGCCTGTAAAAAGTCTGTCACACACGAGAGGAACACCAACGCAAAAATGGGCAAAGGAATGAAAAAGAAAATTCTTACACACACATAATAAATTACCAACATACATGAAAAAATATTCCACCTCAATGATAAGAAAAGTGAAAATTAAAATAGTGCGACACTAAAATGTCAAAGATAAAAGGAATGGTAATTGGCAAGGGTAAGAAGAAACTTGTGTTTCCTACACAGCCAGTAAATGTAGAAATAAACGCAATCTATCTCAGGAGCAAGTTGGCAATATGAATTTAAAAAAAACTTAAAATGTGCTTACATTTTGACCCAGGACTCTCACTCCTGGAAATTGGTCATAAGGAAATAATTAGGGACAGGTGGAAAGATTTAACTACAAAGATGAAATAAAACAGTAATGTACCGCCTTAGAAGGAATAAGGAATGTAAGAGGAGGCAAGGCAATTTTTTTGTTGGTGTTGATGAGGGCAGAGAAAGGGGATCTCTGAGCTGATTACATGTAAATAAGCTTCAGGTCTTTTTTTTTTTTCTCTAAGGACCATCTGGAAGTGGCAGCTGTATTGCATCTTCACTAAAGTTAGAAGAGGAAGTAGTGGGCTTAAGCTTTCACGTAGGGATTTAGGTTAAATATAAGAAAGTATTTCCTTACAAGAAGATTTGTAAACATTGGTATTGGGTAAGTAGGAGGCGGTATATTCACATTCCCTGGAGGACTTTACTGAAAATCAGAAGAGATTTTTGTCAAATTAAGATGATTTTTGGTGCATGCCTACAAGAAGCAGGTTTGATGTTTAAATTCATGTTGAGTCTTCTATTTTTAATAATATTTCAGTGTCTGATTGGTCTATTGTTCATTGTGTGGTATGGGTTCATGTTAAAGTAACTGTCACCTCATCTCATTAAAATAATACTTGGAATTACTCCTTATTATCCAAATGAAATAGGTTTCTCAGTAAGAATCAGGGTGGGGTACTCTGTCTTCAACCCACCAGCTGCCATGCATTACATAATCTCAGTAATATTTGAAATCCTTTGGGTGATCTTGGCTTTTCCCAGAAAGCTGTAAGTCTGAAATCAATTTATCAACCCTCTGAAAGGCCAAAATTATTCCAATTTTCAGTTATAGTGGGAATAAGTTTTCTAGTTCACATAACTTTAAGTTTGTCATTATTGCTGTTATAGTATTTTTACTGAGCACTAATCTCTAAAATTATAACAAATTTTAGACACAATTCTATTAGAATATAACAGATTTGGATATAACCATTGGGAAGATCTGATACAAAGGGAAAATTTCACAAATATGAAAAACAGATTTGTCCATACTCAACAGAAAAACTGGATATCAAAACTGTTACAGGAATAGATTAACAGTAAGTCAATTCTAATCATTTTTTAAGCAGTACAGATACATTTACCAAGGAAAAAAATGAGCCTAAGAAGGAAGGAATATAAATTGCTTATGTAGAAAGTAGAAGGGATATTACTGTATTATTTATAACTTAGAGAATCATGTGTTCATATTTAATAAACTTCAAATATTCTCATTTTTTCAGACAAAATCTGACACCATTTCTCCAGTTGCATCATAGCTATATGCCACAAAATAAGGAATTCTGTAATGACTACCTAGTGATTATTTCTATCTTTAGATTTTTTCCAGGCAGGAAAGAAAAAACTAAAATGAGCACTATTTGAAATTAGACAAGTAGAGCACACGCCTTCCGAAAGGAAAAAGAATACTGCGTTTGTGGTTTCCCAGGCTCATTTGACCCACATTGCTTCATTTATTTTAAAGCAATATATGGTCCTTCCCTACATCCCAACCTTTACAGCTTGTCTATCCTTTTTAAAATCCACTTTTACCTTTATTCCTTGGCCACACCTAGTTTATCTTGCTCAGAAACCCAGGTACGTGGCGTATCAAAGTTTTTCTGTCGACATATCAGACCCCTCTCTTGGCTTCAAAAAAATGTTGCTCCTCAAATTGCCTGAATTCAACCTGACAATATGCCTTGAATTATTCACTCTCCCTTCTGGACACACACCTTCATTCTAAATATTTATGATTGAATTTTTCAAAATATCCTTTATTCCTTTTTTAGAAAACTTTCATTCATTTATCTACCTGGCTGCATCGGGTCTTAGTTGCAGCATGCAGGATCTTCGGTTTGTTGAGGTGCATGAGCTTCTCTCTAGTTGTGGCATGTGGCTTTTCTCTCTCTAGTTGTGGTGCGTGGGCTCCAGAGTGCATGGGCTCTGTAGTTTGCAGCACGCGGACTTTCTCATTGAGGCGCGCGAGCTCAATAGTTGTGGCGTGCGGGTTTAGTTGCCTTGCGGCACGTGGGATCTTAGTTCCCTGACCAGGGATCGAACCTGTGTCCCCTGCATTGGAAAGTGGATTCTTTATTACTGGACCACCAGGGAAGTCCCCATAATATCCTTTATTCCTGCCTCCCAATTGGATAAAGAGTTCCTTTTGTTTCTTCCCACTCTCTACTCCCACCTTCTCTAAATATTCTGCCTTTGTCCCTTCCTAGGTCAGTGTTAACACCCGAACCCGATCCTCCTTTCCAGAGCTTCACACCTAACCCCTGCAATCTTGTCTTCAGGCCCTCATGTGAAGAGATATTTCCTTCTCAAAAACTTTAATATGACAGCTATCTTACTTACAACTTATGACGCTGAAGCTTGACACAGTAGCACTGCAGGTTCTCAATCCACACAATTATTTTTAAGATTTCCTACACTGCCCTCCCAATTTGCTCTTCAATGGAAATCCATAAGATTGACTAGTGGTATGAATCTCCATCAAAGGAACATAAAGGAAGTCTAAATACTATCCTACATGAAGATTTAGCCATTCAACAAATACTAAATTGAGTATCCATCTATTAATCAGCTGTTCAATTGGTAGAGATATAAAATAAATCCCAGATTAGATAGGAATTTATTAGATAAGAATAATTACAAGTAACTCATAAAAGGTAGAGAAAACAACACTCTAATTTTTTTATGACCCTGATTTTTATTTGTGATGATGACGTATGCAGCAAATAAATGAACTACATTCCCAGACCCCCTTGCAGCTAGGCCTGTCAAGGAACATAATTCTGGCCAATAAGATATAAATGGAACTCAGAGGGCATTCCATAAAAGCTTTTTTAAAGGAACTGACTACACTGGCATGAGTTCTTTGCCCCGTGCCGTTTACCATTCTTCCTTGCCAAAATGCTTGTTGCCATGCCCATGGGGGCAAGAGTCATCTTGCAATAATGAGGAAGAGAGCATATATTCTGGGGAAAAGTTAAAAGGAGCCTGGATCCCTGATAACGTTGTGTATACCATACTTGGCCTGCCTACTATCAGACTTCTTTCACACGAGAGAAAATTTAACCCCTCTCTTTTATGCCACTGTTTTTTAGGTTCTTATGGCCAGCAGTCTAACACATCCTTAACTGATAGAGTTGGTAAAAAGTTTGATATGAAATTTTAAACAAAGATATTTCAGGAAGTGGCCTAGGAATAAAATTTAAATTATTATTATAAATGGAGTTCATTAATTATTTTTTCTTCAGAGTTTCTTCTGCTTCACAAGTGTCTGTTCTCTGTGATATGAAAATACAAAATGTTCCTACTATTTTGGGCTTTTTTACTATTTGTTATAAGTCTGCTTAGGGAAGAAAAGAAAATGGAATGATTAGAGGCTTCAGATCAATGTCCAAAGCTTACCCTTAGTTCCTACTAAAGCTTTAGTACGGTTTCCTTCTATTACTACTTCTATCTATCAAGATGTTTGATTGCAAACGACAGAAAGGTGTTTTAACTAACCTAAGAAAAGTAGGAATTTACTGGAATCATAACAGGTGGGCAATATCATGATTTATAAGAAATATATATTTGGTCAGCAGATGACTAAAATATATTACCCATGTATATTTTGTGTTCATCCATGGTTCCTGGCTCACAGCTCCAAAAACCCTTGGAATCTCCTAAGTGATGAGAGGAATAAAGAGGTCTTTTGTTATGCTAATGAGGTGATTTGGGGACCACACCTAAGGATGGGGACTGGTTGCCAGGAGAACTGACCATATGATTAGAGGATTCAAACTTTCAGTCCCACCCCCCAACCTCTGGAGTTTGAATCAATCGCTAATGTCCAGTGATTCAATCACTCATGCCTATGTAATGAAACCTCCATAAAAACCAAAAAGTACTGGGTTCTGGGAGTTTCTGGTTGGTGAACATGTGGAGATTGGGGAGAATGGTGCACCTGGAGAGATTATGGAAACTCCAAGCCCTTTCGTCATACCTCGCCCTTGAAAGAGACCAGCTTCTCTTTCATCTAGCTGTTCCTGAGTTATATCTTTTTAGAATAAACAGGCCACACTAGCAAATTAATCTAATCAAACCCAAAGAGAAAGTTGTGGGAACTTCTGATTTATAGCCAGCTGGTCAGAAGCACAGGTAACAACCTAGGCTTGCAACTGGCATCTGAAGTTCCAGTTGGCAGGGATGGGCACGGAGGGCAGTGGTGCTTCCAATCCTTAAACTGTGGAACCTGATGCTGTCTCTGAGTAGATAGTATCAGAACTGAGTTGAATTCTTGGACACCCTGCTCGTCTCTAAGAATTGTTTGGTTTTGGTGTAGGGAAGTCCCCCTCCTCACACACACTGGAAATTGGTCTCAGAACACCCCCGAAGGAAATTGACAGGAAAGCTGAATGCAATGAAATTCTGAGCTTAACTGCCCAGAATTAGGTCAAATTTCATATTAAGGGAAGAGTCTGCCACAAGACTCCCCTCTCTTCAGACACCAGTCACAAGCTCCAGGGTTCCCAGGCCACCCACACTTCTCCCCAGCTGGCTACAAATTCAGAGGTTCCTATTATTCCCTCAGGTTAGATAATTCACTGGAAAACTCACAGAACTCAGGAAAGTGATATACTACTTACAAATACAATTTTATTTTAAAGAAGACAAATCCAGACCAGCCAAATGAACAGATGTATATAGGATCCGGGAAGATCCAAAACACAAAGCTTTCATGTCCTCGGGATGTTTCACGCTCCAAGCACATGTCTGTCTGACTACCAACCAGGGAAATTTACTAGAGTTATAGTGTCCAGGGTTTTTACTGGGGCTTCCTTCCACAGGTGTGATTAGCTGAATCACTGGTTATGTGATTTAACTAAATCTCCAGCTCCCTTGCCTCTGTGAAGATCAGGTTGATATCATGTAGCTCAAAGCACCAAACCTCTAATCACATGGTTGGTCTTTCTGATATGAGGGCCTGATCTGTTGCATTAGTGTAAGCCCTCTAGGGGTCTACCATCAGTCTCCTTGCTAGTATAAACTACCAAGTGTGGTCTGAAAGGCCAACCATAAATACCAGAGACACTCCATCACTCAGGAAATTCCAAAGGTTTAGAGGTTCCCTCCAAGTAACCAGGACAAAGCCCAGCCAAATTCTATTTTATACAACACTGAGGAAAATCAGGACGTTTTCTTCAGGAAATCAGCAGGAAGCAGGATCACAGTCAAGACCTCTCCACTGGAATGGCTGTCTTAGGACACACCTGACACCTCTGCAGACTTCCCTGGAATTCTCCACTGACATTGCCACAGCCAGCACCATACTCACTACACCCCAACAGCACTGATGACACCTTCAAAATGAATGGATATTGTCTAGCTCCTTTGCATCGTTTCTAGTTTCAAAACTCCTCGATATGAGTCTTTCACTATCCAAGTTTAGGTCATGTGCACACACCTAGCTCACAGAGAAATAGGAACATTTATCCCATGGGGGCTTTTAAGGTGGAACTATCTAATCCTTATTTTGAATCTCCAAATAACGAAGGAATCCCCTAACTTAGGAACTTGAGACCTTGGGCAGCAAAAATATGCCAAGTATCCCTATACTCCACCTATTTCATAACTAAGATCCTTATACACCCTTCTTCTCCCCAAAATCTGCTTCTGTAAAATATAATACTATCACTTGTATAATTAAAACACACTTTTCTACTCTTGGAACATGGAGACCATCCAAAGTCCTATTATGTGCAAATCCTACTACATGTCTCAGATCTTTGGATACCATCCCTTCCTTCTCTAGTTTTGCCTCCATTCCACAGAAATATCCCATATAAATACTGTTCAGCCTCTGGACTAAATATGCCCTATATATAATAGTGGGTATAAATGAGCAGGAAACCAAAGATACATTAGTTAAATATGTAATGTATATATAATGCCATATACACATGGAGAGAGAGAGAGCAACTAAGATCATATAAAAGGGACTACAGTCCCTGTTTATGCAAAACCATATCAACAAATATGCCTCTTCCACTACCCACTGCATGTTCTCTTTGCCATCAGCCAGCACGAAAGCTGGTTGAGTAACTTTACCTAGGATACTTCATACCTTTCCTCCCTAAGAGTTCTGTGTCCTGGATGATCCTACTGTATAAGATTGAAGTCACCTTTAATCTTTTTTTTACTTCTAGAAATGGCTATACAAAAATCTCCACCCCTACCCTCAGCTTAGCTGGTCCTGTCCACATTCTTTTCTGTCTCCATTGTGAAGTAACAACTCCATTTTTCCTTCTGTGTCAGGATTAATCACCCCAGACAGCACCATAAACCCTCTTTTCGATATATTCGACTCATGGTGAAGAACCTAAAAGGCCAGTGGCTGTCTCAGCTTCCAACTCAAAAGAACCCTTATTACGATGCCTCATGGGTACATTCATCCCTTGCTTACCAAATCCTCAAAGCCAGAAGTGTTGGAAGTTAGTACAGTTTTCTGGAGTACATTATGAGTAATAATGAGTAATCTTGAGTCACACCAAACGTTCTGTCATTCACTCTTCCCTAGATTCATCTATTCCGTCTATGAGATAAATGGGTCTTCATATTGTTCTCCTGAACATGCACTCCGATCTCACACACAAGATCTCCTGGCTGGGACCCAAGGGGAGCCTTCCATAGGCCGCGCAACCATTCTACAAATGAGCTGCTTTAGGATGATGGCTACATGATAAAACCAATAATCCCATGAGCAGTAGCACATTGCCTGATTTTACTCACTAAAAACCAATTGTGTGGCCAGAGAAACGTGGAACACAATCTTCTGATGAAGTAAAGGGCATATGTTAAGTCCACAATCAATGGTGCTTTCAGAAGTATAACAGGCAAGAAAAGCAAATCCGGGTACTGAATGTTTATTGGAAATTGCCCAAGGTAATCAACCTGCCAGGACTCTCACCCATGTCCTAAGCCCTTTGCTCAGCATGAACAAAGTCTACTGGAAAATTGAGCCCTCTGCAATGCCAGCAATAAAATAAGTCTAATGTAGAGAAGTCCCAATTCTTGGTATATTCATTCCTTAAGTGCCGTAATAAATTACCACAAACCTCGTGGTTTACAAAACAGAACTTCATCTCTCACAGTTCAGAGACCAGAAGTTAGAAATCAGGGTGTCAGTAGGTCCTATTCTTTCTGAAATCTCTAAAGGAGACCCCTTCCTTGCCTCTTGTGACTGCAGGTGTCCCTTGGCTTGTGACTGTGTAACTCCCATCTCTGCCTCTATATTCGCATGGCCCTCTCTGTGTCTGTGTCTTCTCTCCTCTCTCGTAAGGACACTTGTCATTGGATTTACAATCCACTCAGATAATTCAAGGTAATCTCCTTAATGTAATTACATCTGCAAAGACCCTTTCTCAAAACAAGCATATTCACAGGTTCTGGGGGTTAGGACAAGGATATATTTGAGGGGGGACAACATTCAACCCACTGTAATAAATTCCATCACTATCACCATTGCTACACCACATGAGACTACTAAGTCAACACTGAGGAGAAAGAGAGAGGAAGCTGACTGACATTCAGAGAGTAGATCATTTTATCTATTTTGACCTTTCAGAGAGTCTTGATAATCATTTGAATGGCATACTAATATTTTCCCACCTGGATCCATCCCAAAAGGTTTACCTACATACCTCTACCAAAATAGTCTTATTACTTTCAAATTTCTGACCACCTGCTCACACCACTAACCACTAACTGTTGGTTTGTGTTATTACTTAACTCAATCCATGACTTCTTCCAGGCAAATTAGACAGGAGGTACCTCCCTTTAGAAACACCACTGAAATGAATGGTGCAGTAAGGTAGCATTAGATCCACCTACTATTGATCCCAGAACACCAGGAAGAAATGAAGAAATGTGTGTGTGTGTGTGTGTGTGTGTGTGTGTGTGTATCTGGCTTCTCAAGCTGCTAAGTGGTCATGGGAACCCCTCCATGAGGTCATTCCCATGGTATTGAGAAAAAGCAGCAGTGCAGCAGGAAGACACCTCTGGGGAGGACGCACATCCTCCTTGTACAATTTAACTTATGCATTCAAGATTGGCTTGGGTCCATTCCTTATACGGATGTATCTCTGAATGTATATTCCACTTGATGGACTACACTGGGTATGCCTCGCATTATGATTTGGTGGATAAGCTAATGACCAGTTCATGATGGGAAACTCAGTTCACGAAATCAGGCATTGAGGCTCTACTGAGGTCCAGTGACAATTCAAGAGTTACTTCTCAAAATAGGAATAGTTACTTGCTGAAGAGGCCATAGCTTATATTTCAAAAACAATAATAGGGGTCTTACCTGTGAATTTACTGTTGGGGCTCCATAAGGAACCCCAATCTGCTACAGACTGTTCAAGTTTCATTGGATCTGCTGGGTCCTCTGGGCTGCCTGGTAGACCTGGTTGCACTGCAGCCTGGACTGATTGCCAGGGGCTATACTGATCTGAGTTAGTAAGGAAACAGCATCTGGAACAGCAGCTGCACTTGGAGGCTTCACCTAATTAAGCTTATGATAATCCACTCTCATTCTCCAAGACGCATCTGTCTTCCCCATCAGCCTAATTGGAGAGTTAAATGGAGCTGTGATAGAAATGACCACTCCCTATCTTTCTAGTTGTTGATGGTAGCACTAGTCTCTGGGATTCCACAGGAATGTGGCGTTGCTCTTGGTTTGCTCTTTTAGTGAGGAAGGTGAGATCTAGGACTTCCATCCTTGGTCCTTCCCCTCATAATAATTCTTATTCTGAGTCGAGAAGCAAATGTCAATATCAGGCCATTGCCTAGGATATCTTTTTCCCAGAATGCACTCAGGAAGTGGAGGGGAAAAGAAGAGGATGGTCTGCAGGCCCCGCTGTGCCTACTGTGTGCGGTACCTGGCTCAAGATTCCATTCATCACCTCACCACCCAAAGCTTCCACTCTGACTGCTGAACCACGGTGCCATTTTTCTTTGCCAGGAATGTGTTATTTTGGATCCATTATCCAAAAATAGGTGAAAGGTCTACTTGTATTCCTTTCCTCAGAGTATATTTACACCAGAAAAATGACCACAGGTCTAGAAATAGAGATAATGACTGCCTCCCTTTTGGTGAGCTCTATCAAAAGACATGGATTTTTTAATGCAAATTTGTTAGGAACTTTGTGAGCTGCCCATACATTTCCATAGACTCAACGATCAATAAACCAATGTGAAATACCCATGTGCCTATTAGAGAAAGCACAACCGTCTAGCCTCTGGAGCTTAAGTGCCTGACTTAGCTTCTGCACCTGCCCACCTCCACCAAAGAACTTCCCATCTCTGTTGTAATCAGGCAGATCAGTTCAATATTAGTGTCTCCCCAAAATATCCTTGAACTACAAGAAAAACCACAATCACTTTTTAAAGATACCAGTGGTTCCCTCTTCAAAGTATTTCTCAAGGCTTAATAAGGAGAGGGTTTTCTATGGCTATTTAGGGAACACTGAAAGTATGTAGGATTCACAGTATACATCTAGTCTGTTGATTGCTTTCTGTATATTATGGCAAATGATTTATGGCATCTTAACCTTCTTAAGCATAATCACCATTCAGTACAGCTTTCTGTCCGCCAACCTACCTAAGAATTAAAACTAACTTGCCTTCTCAAAGAATGCAGATAATTGCACTTATGTTAAAAAAAAAAAAAATCAGGTTAACCTGAAACTATACTTTTTCTCTCTTTAGGATGTTTGGAATTTAGTCCCATATATTTTCCTCTATGTATGTTATAATATAAATTGCTAAATATATTTATTTCATTTTTATTTATTTTATTTATCTATCACTAAGGTAAACAACATAGTTGAATGTTTTGAAATCTAACTCTAGTTATCAATTTGAGATGAAGATTGGGGAAAAGAGGCTTAGGACCTGAGGAGAACTGGCTCAAGCGAGGCAGGACTAGCCCACTAAGACCAAGAAAAGAATCTCTATGAGCTACTTTGGTTGCATCCACTGGTAAAGGAAGCTTAAAGAATCTGGGGTTTGTGGATATTCCAAGCCCTTCAAATCCTCCCATAATTCTTATGTCAATATTCTAGGGCTTACTCTGTCCCATTAAATACTTTAACTTTCCCAGAAGAAACCTGGAGAGAGCGCATATTAAATAATATGTTAACTTCACAATCCATAGCCACCCTTTTCCTTTGTTTGTTGGGTACCTCAGCTCTGCAGCTGTAAGAGTCAAAAGATTCTACCAACATCATCAGATAGAGTCTCCTGGGTTTAAGTTGGTGACTTGAGAGTTTCATATTTAATCTTGTTATTCTCTTTTTTAAAAGCCACCTTGTGTGGCTAAAAGCAGCCACTCCCAGCCCCACTTGAATTCTTTCATGTTGTTATGTAACAGCAACAAGTTGATACCCAAAGCCTTATCTTCAGTGTGCACTTGATTCCAAGTGACAGCAGGAAAAGGAACTGTTTCACCACTGCTTACCATAATCTGTCACCTTTCTATCGCTGACAGAGACTGAACTTTCACTAATTTTAGCCCAGTTAGGACAGGTAAAAATCCTAGATTTCCTTCTTTTTTCAGAGGTCTGATACAATAATCTACTCCTGGAAACAAATTCCATACCACTCAAGGCTCTTGATTGCCCAGAATACAAATGTACATATTTGTTAATATGTAGTCTTTACATGTTATTTAAAGATGGAGACTTATATATAGTCTCTTACATGATATTTTGCCCCTTTATCACTTCCTTTATTATCTTTTCTTTCAGATAGCATTCAAAAAAAGCTAGCAGGCTTCTACCCAATCTTGTTTGACTAGTAGGGGCAAATGAAATTGAATGCTTAAGCCAAAGTACTTTTTATTTTGAGATTGAAAAAAATTTTTAGGCTCTGTTTAGAAAATATGTGCATATATATATTAAGGAAATTGAGTCCACAAACAGGTAAAATATATAGATGTGAAGACAGTAATATTCTATTCTCTAATTGTATATTTTTACCAGGTAAACGTAACACATTTCAGAGTAATTTTCCTTGTACAGTGATTATTGATACTATTCTCTTAAACACTAGGTCTTTTCAAAAGTGTCTGTTATTTTAATGCATATTGATCTAAACTGATTAACTTGTTTTGCATTTTTTTAACTTAGTTTGCTTTGCTCCCATCACCTATTTTTTTTTCAGAATTAATGACTGCAAATCTTGTGCTTGCTTTCGCTCCTTAAACTAATTTGTTTTTCTTAGTGTGTCTTAAGACCAATTGGCACACATGTCCCAATATTTTTTATCTTTCCAAGCATTCCCTACACACTTAGAATGTGTCTATTTTCAGTAACTTCATTATCCTCCTAACCACAGGATATATTTCTTCATTGTTTTTCTATTTGAAACCCGATTTTATTACTTAGGCTCTCTCCCGCAATTAATTTACCCTAGTTGAATTGCTGTACTTCACCTGGTGAGAGCAGCATGCCTCTGGTGGTCCAAGTTATCTCTTACCAAAGCATGCAGTATGGGGCCTTGGAGTCATCAAGTTAATTTATTTACAAACATTTGGAAGCTCCTACTGTATGAAGTACATTGCATATAGCACTCCAGAGGGGATACAAGAGAAATAATCTTCACTTTTAATAGATTTGTAAATTCATGAGAAAAACACCCAGAAGAAGTAAAATCAATCCTTCTTTAAAATGTGAATCAGCCCCAAATGGCATAGTTTATTCATACAATGATCCAGCAAATTTTAATCAATGCCTACTATGCACCAATCCCTGGGCCAGATTCTAGGAATGCAGTAAAGTCATGGTACCTGACCTCATGGCCTTTGAAGTGTATCCTGGAAGGCTGATGGTGAACGGAAATTGCAAATTACAAAAGACAAGCATTGAATGATCTGGGAACAGGCAATATGGAAATCGAATCAAATCACGGAGCTCAGAAAAGGCTTCCTTGAATTAATGCTTTTTACACTAAAAAGATTAATAATGTTGGATAGGTAAAGGGGAAGGAGTAGAGTACAAGGGCTGAGTGGGTATTGACTAAAGGATTTAGTGCAGAAAAGACTTTTGGAAAGAGATAAGCCCTGAGATAGTATGTAAATCGATCTGAAAAAAAAAATTTTTTTAAGCATTAGCTATGTTCTCTATAAAAAAAATTCTGTGTACTAGGAAGAACACAGATTAATGTAAACCACTGATGAACATATTCCAAGTGGAAGGAACAGCTTAGCAGAGAATGAAAGGCAAAATTATGTGTATGGATTGGCTTGATCGTAGAAGGAAAGCTGAGGAGTAACGTGAAATGAGGTTGCACAGAGATGAGGAAAGTCAGCAGAATATCTTCTAGAGCATATTTCCTTCAATATCTAAGGAAATATGCTCTAGAAGATAAATATAAAATAAATGAGAGTACGAAGAATTAGAGGCTAGAAGGGGAATCCTTGGAACAATGGGAGTATTCTTGCTTGGATTAGGCAGTGCACCAGATGCTCTTGGTGCCCTGCTCAAATCACTTTGGCATCACCAATCCCGTCTCCACACACACCACCTGCTACCTACCGCAAGCATCTGTGACACTCTGCCCTAGGGCTTTCTCTGGTCGCAGGAGCATGCCTGGCCTATCCAGGGCACGGGCTGGACGTTTTGAGGAGTTTATGCTTGTAAGCAGGACAGGATAGAAATGTAGTGCATCAATACCCCGGTTCTCTCGCTCCAGCAGAGGGGGCAACTCCAGGGCAGGTTCTCCTCAGTCTTCCAGACTGCCAGCAGAAGGGAACACTGAGTACCTTCTGGTAGCTTTCTCCTCTGTGTTACTTCCCCACTCTCCTACAGTCTTCCTGGGATCCCATGCAAATAAGCTGCTTGTACCAAATCCTCATCTCATGGCCTGCTTCTGGGAGAACCCATAGTGAGCTGTCAGTTACTGAGGAGGCTGAGGAAGAAGTGTTTGAACATGGTGATAAAGGGATACTCCCTTATTGGGTATCTAACCTATGAATTAGTCGCCCATCCCCATAAACTACAGACAACTCCATTTTCTCCTAGTAACAAAGATCTTCTAAATCACACTGTTTATCCACTAAATGTAGAGTTGTGGATCACCAATGCTAACAGTGACAAAGAGACATGATCCTTAATTTACACAAATTTACAAAAGTATATTGTTTAGTGCTTTACCTAATTCGGTCCCGGTTACTGATCTCAGGTTGATTTGGTTACCACCCCACAGAGAATGAGCGCCCATGGAACCAGGACATCTCTGCATTAATAAAGACCTAAAAGACACTTACTTAGAACACTCATTTTACAGGTAAGGCAACTGAGGTGCAGGGAAGAGAAATGTCTTCGGCAAAGTCACGCAGTCGGTGAGTGGAGGCCTGTGAATAAGATCTAGTTTCTCTGTCAAGTGCAAGCAGCCCCACAGCTGTCTGCCATTTGGGGGTGTGGGCAGGGGGAACCTTCAAAAATAATAGGAAACTGTTGTTTTAGCATATATAGGGTAACGGACTAGACAAACCGTTTGAAGGCAGTTGCTCTCAGTGCTCATAAAAGAGTAGATTTTAGACACAAAAATGACGATTCATAAAATTCTAAAACTTGTCCTTTTGCCGCATATGTTTTTTTCCCCCTGAATTGAAAGGTTATAGAAGTTAATGTGTAAAAGAAGCAGTTCAGTACCCTCAGGTAATGATAAGGTATATCTCTAAGTGACCTGTGTTATTTAATACAAACCAGACTGTTCAACTAAGACAGAGAGTAGCTGTTAGTTACTTCTCAAAACACCACTGACCAGAATTCAGAAATGAAAATCAAAAAGGGAAAGATGGGATCGAGCTGAACACACCTAGAAAAAGGCAACAGGGACTTCCCTGGTGGCACAGTGGTTAAGAATCCGCCTACTAATGCAGGGGACACGGATTTGATCCCTGGTCCAGAAAGATCCCACATGCTGCGGAGCAACTAAGCCCACGTGCCACAACTACTGAGCCTGGCGCTCTAGAGCCCGTGAGCCACAACTACTGACGCCCATGCGCCTAGAGCCCACGCTCCACAACAAGAGAAGCCACCGCAATGAGAAGCCCGTGCACCGCAACAAAGTGTAGCCCCCGCTCACCACAACTAGAGAGAGCCCACACACAGCAACAAAGACCCAATGCCACTGGAGTCTGGTGGATGTTAATACAGTCGCCCTGCGGAAACTGATTTGGGTCCACAAAATCAGACATATAAGTACATCATTTTTATTAATCTGTAAGCAAAATTGCTTTCCATATGAAGCTCAGTCTCCCAGGTGACAAAACTTAATTTCCATCCAATTATGACCTTCTGCCAGGGTTGCATCTAAGTTTGTACGGGCAATGGGGGATGGGGTCTGACAAAGTACCGGAGCATCACTGAAAGTGAGTGGCCGGTGAGATTTGGATCTTGGTTATTGGTCCACACATTTTCCTGCATCTGCCTCACACTCACATCAGCCTACACGAGGCCGGCTGGCTTTCTGTGCACGTCTGCATCACTCTGGGCATCAAGGGAAAGTGGTCTGCTTTCCTCACACCAGCTGGGGAGTGTGGACCCTGGGGAACTGACGCAGGTCCACCTGCCTGGACACCACTCATGACATGTCTTGGGCTCCCGAGCCATGCTGTTTCCCAAGCCCTCCTCGGGGAAGGTGGCACCAGGCTCTGCTCTGTCTCAGGTTTCCAGCCTCTTCCAGATCCCAGGCCTCTGACCAAAGAATACAGGCAGGAGGGTTTCTAGGGAACAATCCAAGCTCTACTGCTCTCACCTCCCCCAGGCCACACACCTCCTCCAATCTAGACTCTCTAATTGGGAAAACTAACCCTGAGTGATTAAAACTTCTATCAAATTTTGCCTTATATTTTGAACTTAACTTTTGAAGATCCCAAAAGCCAAACTTTTCACTCTTTTTTTCTCTGTTGTTCGATGTCCCATGGATTAGTGGCTTGAATAGAGAAAGGATCATGAAACAACAAGTGCTGTGGTCAAAAAAGTGAAGAGTAATTACCAATTAATGTATAAAAATGTCTCCAGTGACACTGACACCAGTTTTAATCCTCATTCTGCCTTCTCATGTGTAATATAACATTTAAAGTGTGATTAAAATTGAGACTGCTGGATGATAGTGAGTCTGCAAATCCTGGGCCATTTCCAAAACAGTATGGCAACAGTTAGGAAAATCTTGGGAAAAAGCGCTCCTCAAAATCTTCCACTGATAAAAGAGAAGCTTAACACTGCTCAACCCACCTCCCCACCCTCCACCCCCACCAGTGAGCAGAAGTGCCAGCTCTACTCCGCTAATTCCTGGGAGGCTAAAGCCCTCATGATCCCACCCACTGTGATCTACCTGTTGGGTTGAATGGCCCTTGCTGATTCTTTCAATAGGATCATTTTACTGCACTGACCTTTAATACGGTCTCACCCAGATCCACATCGGTCCTCAACTTTTCATCGTCACAAAAAGGTCAGAAGGACAAGTTTCAGCCTCTTGATTTGTGATGTCCAGGACCCAGAACCACGAAGCAAGGCAGTGGCAAACCTGGGACTAGAGTTCAGGCATCTTTTTAAGTCATGTGTTTGGCGTTTGTTTTGTTTTGTTTTGTTCACGCTTTTTCTTGTTTTTAGACACTGGGCCAGGCTGATTCCAGTCTTAGTCTTCATCAGAGACTTAAGCCAAGTGTACCTTAAACTTGAAGCTGTTCATTCTTGACTTCTTGATAAGAACTTGGTAACTTCTCAGTAGATGCTGACATTAGATTGGAACTAAGAAAACTTTATTTGAAATTTATGGAAATACATGTTTCTCCTCAATATACAGCAGCAGTCACTGGATAGAGTTACTTTTCCTGTATATCTAACCATCTTATTTAGCAAGAAATTATTTCTTTTTCTTTTTTTTTTTTGCATAGTGCTTTTGTTTTTTTTAATTTATTTTACTGAAGTGTAGTTAACTTACAATGTTGCATTATTTCTGCTGTACATCAAAGTGATTCAGTTATACATATATATATATATGTACACTCTTTCTCATATTCTTTTCCATTATGGTTTATCACAAGATACTGAATATATTTCCCTCTGCTATACAATAGGACCTTGTTGTTTATTCATTCTACATATACTAGTTTGCATCTGCTTATCCCAAACTCCCAGTCCTTCCCTCCCCTCCCCGCCTCCCCCTTGGCAACCACAAGTCTGTTCTCTATGTCTGGGAGTCTGTTTCTGTTTTGTAGATAAGTTCATTTGTGTCATATTTTAGATTCCACCTATAAGTGATACCATGTGGTATTTGTCTTTCTCTTTCTAACTTACTTCACTTAGCATGATAATCTCTAAGTCCACCCATGTTGCTGCAAATGGCATTAAAGAAAGTATTTCTTAGAAAATAATTTCTAGACGAGGGACACAATTTAATTAAATAGAAGCCATTCAATATAATAGAAGCTACAAATAATTGCTCTGTGGATGTTCTTCTCTGGTCAAAAATAATTTGATAAAACACCTTCCTGAAATTATATCCATCTGGGGTCTCACAACATCATGCAATTGAAGGCCAAATGCAATTCTGATGAGTAGGCTGCTGCTAAATGATACAACATAAAAAGCTAAATGCCAAATAACTGATGAGCAATTAAAAGCTCAACTAGTCTATATACCTTAAGCAAATGAATATACTTCAAAAACAATGATGTGATATCTCGTTATTAATCTGAAACGTAAACTCTAGAACACTCAGGGTACCGAGGAAAGTTTTTCTCTTTGTGCCCAAACACCCTCCCTTGTAAACTTGGAGAAAGATTCGTTCTCACTTATTAACCGGTATTTATTGAGCACCTACTTGGAATGAGTTACCATGCTAAGCATTATAAGTCCTTTACAGGGATAATAAAAGTGTCCCTTCCTTAAAGTAGTTTACTAGATATTTGTTAAAGAAGATGTGTTTTTAAAATGCTAAATTTCTAAAAATAAGTTCTAGATCTAGCCTAGATGTTAGCAAGGGCATCTTGATAGACGCGAAAGCAGCCAACCCTTGCCGGCACCAATCTTCTCCCCTGATGTTCTTCTCTGGCTACCAAAGCAGTTGCTGCACTCTGAGTGGAGAAACTGTTCTCCGTTTAGCTCGATGGCCCAGTTCTGGCTGTCTTATCTTTTCTTTAATTACTCATAGAATGACTGAAGTAAAGCCTGCATATTTGAATGTGGTTAAGTAGCAGTTAAGGGACAACAAAAGACAAAATAAACACACACACGCACACACCACGGCACAAGATCATGTGCCCGGGAATGTATATGTATTTACCTTCAGCTTGGGGGTTTCCTCCCTGCTACTCTTACTCTCTCTTCACCTGGAAGGGGCCACTTTCAAGCTTTACCTCCCTGGGAGCACCCTCAAGGCCTTTCAGAACCAGCAGACAATGAACAGAATGATCGTGATTATGAGCACTGAGGTCAGATAGATGAGTTCAAATCCCAGTTTGGCTACCGTGCCTGCATAGATTTAAACCAGTAGATATGTATTATCTTTTGGACAATAGCATGAAGAATACCTTCTTCATCGGGTTGCTTTTGGGATTAGAAGAGATAACAAGTACTTAGCACACTGCCCAGCTTAAATGCACAATACATGGCAAGTATTATCATCATCAAAATAATAATGATCATTTAAAACCCATAAAAGTTAGCAAGACCCAGAGTGAATGGAGTTCCCTCTCTATTTACCTAAAGCCTGACATCTCAGTTTTCATTTTCTGTCTCAGAACCTGCCTCAGCCTAACTAACGGGCACCAGCAAAATCCACTCCCATCAAAAAAACTATGCTTGCCCTTGGCGATAGCCATATTAACAGGCGTGAAAAGGACAATTCACTCAATAAAATACACCAAACACACAATCATACATGACATATACTGATGGGAGATAATTTAGTTACAAGTGCATAAAAGGATGAACAATAATTAATGTAAGTGATAGTTCAAGGCTCCAAATGATTAATTAGCAAACATAAAATATATAAACAAAAGAGAGAGAGAAGTGTTGATAAATGTTATGCTTTTGAAAAAGGCTCTTTGGTCAAACAAGTTTCAGAAACCCTGATTTTAAAAAGGCAAAAAGTTTATTAGTGCAAGGTTCATCATAATCTATAATAAGCTATGGAGCTTAAATAGTGAATATATAAATCATACTATTTCCCTAATTTATGTATGCTGGACTTTCACAAGCATGTCAATCTTTTTCTATGATGACAGGGATAGTTGAAGAATTTGTTTTCTATGGAACATTGAGAAATACTGATAAATTCAAAAAAACATTATTATTCTAGAAGGCAGACAGCTCTGTGGGCTCTAAGAGGCTGGCAAGTTTTAATGGGAAAGAGATTTAATCTCTTTGAAGAATGGATAGGATAAAGCATTCGATTCCTATTAAGAGGAAAAATAAATAAACTGATACGTAGCTACTTAAAGATGGTTTTTACATATTCACTTATTTATATCCTTCCATTTTTATTCACTCATAATTTTAATATCCACAAGGGATTTGAGGTGTCTCCCAGACACGTTTACACCTCCCTACCACTTCACTGCCACTTCAAAATAGTCCTTTCCCCTGCGTGATGCACTGCCGTTTACAAATTCTTCATCTGCAGGGTTCCAGAAATATAATGTGCTTAAGATTGATAGGGACCGGGGGAGCAGTCTTGTCAGTAATACTGATTCTCAGTGCAAATACAGATTCCTGCACTTTTAGCTAGCATCTCAGATGACTCCGGGCAGGTAATGTAAAACTGTGCTTTTTGAATGTTGTTTTAGATTAATGTTATTTAGAAAAGAGATCTAATTACAAATGTTAATCTCTAATCACACTCTAAAAACACAGATATTTCTCTAGAGAGATGATGATACATAGAGAGATGATAGATAGATCCCAAGAGTTTTTTTAATTGAAGTACGGTTGATGTACAATATTATGTAAGTTATAAGTGTACAATGTAGTGAGTCACAGTTTTAAAGGTGTTACTCCATTTATAGTTATTATAAAATAGTAGCTATATTCCCTGTGTTATACAATATATCCGTGTAGCTTATTTTGTAACTAATAGTTTGTACCTCTTCATCTGTTACCCCTAGATTACCCCTCCCCCCTTCCCTTTTCCCACTGGTAACCACTGGTTTGTTCTTTATATCTGTGAGTCTGCTTCTTTTTTTGTAATCTTCACTAGTTTGTTTCATTCTTTAGATTCCACATATAAGTGATGTAAGTATTTGGATCCAAAGAGTTTTAAAAACAAAAATTATGAATAGGAATAATTTAGACTAGAGATTTCTAATTCTATGCCGGAATGATCTATCCTAGCAAGGAGGTGGATGACTCAAACTTCTAACTAACTTCTTTATTTCAAAGTTAGAAATAAAAAAAGGAAGAAGGGAAAGAAGAAACGAGGGAGGGAGAGGGTGGTGAGAAGGAGAGAACAGAGCCGATAGTTGCAGTTAAATATTTCTGATTTCGTTAAGATGGTTACAAAGGAAGAATTTACCCTATATAATCATGGTTAGTTATAATAAATAGTTTGATTGAGCGCCACTGAATCCAATGCCTGTAGAAAGTAATAGTTAAATCTCGTAGAATCTCAGAGGTTTTGTTCCATTAGTTTGAGTAGCTAACCCTTCCCCCTCATTTTCCAAATGGAGTCCGGGCACAGTTATATGCTGAAGGTCATGGAAGCAGGGAGTTACAGTGACACAGTCAGTCTTTTATTGTGATGGTTGTGTCCTGGTTGAGTCTAAGAACAGGGGGGAAAGGAGGTGTGTCTGAAACAAAGCCTGGGGTGAGGGATTGACAACTTTTCTATGGCAGAGCCTGCAGTTGTGAGCAACAGCCCATGTCCTCATAACTAAAGAACAGGTGCAGTCAGCTGACCCTGCTGGCAGCCCCATCTCTAGGGTTCTTTGGAGGCGGGAGCCTAACAAGAATCATCCACGGGTAAAGAAGGTTTGGGTTAATATCTATAAGCTGCATTAGCGACGCTATTTTTCAATATGATTTATTGACAATTAAGGGATAACAAAAGGGAAATAAACACACACAAAACCTGGCACGTTATGGTGTAGCTTGCATGGTCCTTGAGAAAAGGGGCCCCTCCCTGTGTGAACCAGAACCCCCAGCTGTCAATTTCAGCCTATCCCAGCCCCATCCCCCCTCCCACAAAGATCACCTGCCTTGTGTGTTGTCAGCCGAACCCATCTGGGCACCAAGGACTGACTCAGCCTAGCAGAATTAGAAGCTTTCCCCTGCCCACTTGCAAGTGGGGTCTGGAAGCTGTCCATAGCTGTCTTAAGTCATAGAACCTGGAGGTCAACAGAATCCTCTGGGCCACGAAGAATAATACCACCTGGCCCTTCAGTTCAAGTTTGCAGTGTGTGGTTTCTCTTGACAATATGTTCCTCATGGTGGGGAATCAGGAACCTGATTCTGAACACCAGCCAGCCAATTCAGGAGTTGGGCCTTTCTTTCTTGTACGAGGAGAGTAGGAAGATGCGAGAGGATGGGAGAATTTTAATCCCCAACGAGAAGGAGGTGGGAAGGCAGAAGCGTTGGGAACTGAGCTAAGCAGACTGTGGTTTCAGGCAGGGGCCCAGTCACAGTGAATATCTGGACAGTAGAAACCCACACTACAGGGCTTAATAGATAGCTAGTGGGAAGCAGCCGCATAGCACAGGGAGATCAGCTCAGTGCTTGTGACCACCTAGAGGGGTGGGATAGGGAGGGTGGGGGGGAGGGAGATGCAAGAGGGAAGAGATATGGAAACATATGTATATGTATAGCTGATTCACTTTGTTATAAAGCAGAAACTAACACACCATTGTAAAGCAATTATACTCCAATAAAGATGTTAAAAAAATAAAACCCACACTACAAAAAAGCAAAAATTTAAAAATCTATGATGAAGATTGCAAGGAAGCCCTCAGTTTAGTGAGAACTGGGACCCCTGGGTAATTTACCTAGATGTATCAGTCACCAGGCTCAGGTCTGTAGTGAAGAAGCGTTCATTAAACTCGTACCTAGGGCAAGGTCATACAGGAAGCAGATGTGGCTGTATCTAGGAGATGGAGATCCTGGGTACTGTTGAGAAGAACTGGTAAGACTGGGACTGACTTTCACGGGTGGTATTAAAACAGCAACACTTTTCATTAATTATTCTTTGAATGTTGACATGTTTTCTCTATCATTTTGGCACATCTTCTTCTCACTGCTTTTTCAGTGTGGTGACTAACGCACATCATGTTTAGAAGAAAAACATAAAACTACACCATACTGGGTTCATTTTTATTGCAGCCTTGACATTTTTTAAAGTTTGATGGAATAAGACCATCAGTCCCTGGCGTGTTAGGCATAATAGTGCCTGAAAGACATAACACAGTAATTAAATTTCCAGAGTTCCTGCTCCCAGAAAAGGGCTTTAATCTCCTTCACCGGGAAGCCAGCTCTGGCCTGCTTTGCCCTCACCTCTTCTCTAAGGCATTCTTCAGCACTTCCTTTAGCGGTCTCTGATGGTTCTAACCTTTTGCTTTTTCTATATCCCCCCCCCCCCAGCTTCCTTTCCCTCGTTAAGTCCTCCAAGTTTCCCTTCTGGGTACCTCCCTCCTTTCACTTGCTGGTTCTTGTCTGCATGCCGTCTACTCACAACCTCGCAGACATCTCTGTGCATGATGTTAAGATCTCTCTGGAATAGTTTGACATTTCTGTCACCAAAATTTCTTACTACCTAAAGCACAAAGAAAACAGATCTACTCCTTTTTCCAGGCACAGAGCTCTGTGTTTTTAAAACTCTAGTCAACATTCTCTCTCAAAGCATGGTTTCCTCCATGGATGCATTCACTTATTTATTTATTTTATTGAGATATAATTGATCTATAACATTATATTAGTTTCAGGTACACAACATAATGATTCATATTTCTATATATTGCAAAATGATCACAACTATAAGTCTAGTTAACATCCCTCATCATACATAGTTACAATTGTTTTCTCTTTTTGTGATGAGAACCTTAAAGATCTACTCTCTTAGCGACTTTCAATTATACAATAGAGTGTTACTAACTATAGTCAACATGCCGTACATTCTGTCCCCAGGACTTATTTATTTTATAACTGGAAGTTGGGTGTATCCATTTGTTTATTGGCTTCATATTCGTTTGGGTCTGACTATCTCTTGCTTTGCCTTGGTGTAATGACCTCTCCCTCTTTCTTCCAAACTTACCTCGGTACCTCAGACGTATGTCATTAATATGTTTCAGATATGTCTCATTACCGAGCCCCAGATCCAGTAGCTCCAGCAAGGCTGTTGTGATTACAAAGTTTGGAGGCCGTTGACTGACCTGATTACCAAAGAGAGAACTTGACCTCACAGGGTGGAACACCTACCCCCTCTCTCCCTCCCCCAGCCTCAGGGAGACTCTCCCAGTGATGCATCAAGAATGATGAACTTCCAGAAAATATCTGCTGACTCCACCTGCCCAATCAAGGAATAATTTCAGAATCTCCTGTTTACGATATTCACATCCAAAAAACCAAGGAACCCATAAAACGTTTCCCGGTCAAGTACTCCTCAAAAGAACAGCGAGGAATAAATCTAAGTATTTTCTATCTAGTATTAAAGAAAAAAACTCATCAGAACTTTCAGTTCCGTATGTTTTCCAACTATAATTATGGTTGATGAAAACCAAATTTTTAAAGTAAGAAAGCTTGTTTTTTCCAACTCTCACTTACTGTGTTCAAACTCCTCCTTCTCTACTCTAACCTCCACCTAAACCCACCCCTGGCCCAAGCTGTTGGGAGAAATCCCTGAGAAGCTCCATGGTCCAGACTCACCTACTCCCAATGCATCAGGCCCAGCTCAATGTTTTCTTTTCAGCAAACGTTTATTGTATTGGGGTGGGGTTGTGTGTGTGTGTGTGTGTGTGTGTGTGTGTGTGTGTGTGTGTGTGTAAGAGAGAGACAGAGAGAGACAGACAGAAAGAGAGAGAAAGAAATGCCCTTCCTTTCAAAGCATTTACTGTATAGTAGAAATGTAGGAGTTGACATTTACTTAAGTATCAAATATTTGCTATACACTGTGCTAGGTTATTTACATCCTTTACATCACCTAAGCTTTGTAGCTTTTTAATATTATTATTCCCACTTTAGAAATTAAAAATATAAGAACCTGAGACAGAGAAAAACTAAATAACTTCCGTCGTCATATAGCAAATTTCAGGAAGTGGTTTTGTTTTGGACCCCCGTTTGCCTGGATTTTCTCAAACAGACCACTTGCCCACCACCATTTCCCATCTTTCGAATTCATCCTCTAGTACCACTGTTCCATCAATCCTTCAGCCTACCTGAAACTGACAGTCCATTAATCCTACCATTTTTTTCACTCTCCCTCACACCTCTTCCTTCCCTCCTTCCCCAGCCTAAAACCCACGGTCAATCATCATGAACATCCTTAGCACACACCTCCAGTTCCTTTGTGGTTTGTCCCCTTTGCATGCTCACTTGGCAAAAGCCCAACCCTAATGAGACCCAACCCTCCACCTCCTCTGTGTCTGCTGCCTCCCAGCTGCTTGCTCAAGGTAGGAGAGAAACACACAACCAGGAGGACTGGTCTCTTGTGAGACAAAGACCTTAAGTCAGCCCTTAATGGCGGGCACTTTTACAATTGTGGTGACGTGTGTCTAAATGACTGGCCAGAACATAAAACTGAATGAGATAAGTTCTGTAACTTCACAAGTGCTTCCCAAGACTAAGCCTAGCTTATACATAGATTACTAATCATTGGCTGAAACTGTATTAATTGATAGGGGCTATTTCTCCTACTCTCCTTAAGCTCTCTTTGTTCTTCCTAGTGACATATGAAGCCTACTTTTCGAATCAATGTCCCCACCTTTGCTAAATCCATAAATAGAGAAACTCAAATGGCTACTACAGAAGTGGAAATAGTCTCTCCTGGCCAACAGTGTTGCACACAAATGTCATCAGAAGAAAACAGGCCGGTGGCAACCTGTTTTCCAAGTTGACACTTGGAGGCAACCTGTCCTCACAGCCAGAGCATGTTTACCCTCAGCCTCTCAGGCTCAAAAACCTAATGTTTTCAGGTCACCAAGAGCAAGTATAAGCTCTCAGTGTAAACTCACAGTACTCAAACTTGTAAACAGATGTATAAATCCAGAATCCAACTACAAATAGGTCTATTACAAAGCCTGCAACATGGAAATTAGTATAACCACTATTCCTCTGCTATATAGCAAGCCAAATCATAAGCAGAAGTTTGGCTGGTGAGTTTATAATCAAAAGGAGAGAAATTACCTTAATTGAGTGTATGTTGTCATTAGTTTAAGGTACCCAGGGCCTCCAGTGCCACAATATCAATAGCCTTGCCAATAGGACTGGAAGTTCATCATCAGGTGACCCCCCACTCCCTCTCCTTGACATAGTGTTTGGATGAACCCTTGTCAATGTTGGCCTCTGTGATCCTCCTTTTGTAATAATGAAAATATCTCTCTACAATAACATCAATTCATTCAATAACATCAATTCATTCAATAGTCTCATAGACCTAAAACCATTCTGCCTACAATAACTTGACATAACTTTGATTTTTCATTCATTGTTTTCATAGGTGAATTCTCAGAGTTCAATTGTACACCATAAATTTAAAAATTCTTGGGAATCCCATTCTGCAGCCTCCACAGGACGTCAGTGAGGGTTCCAGAATAAGTAGGGAGCAATGAAAATTTGAGGTCAGTTTGGGAGATAAGAAAAATCAGGTAGGATGCTTACGATACTTCATCTCCCTTCTTCACCTAGGTACAAAACTGGTACCTCTTGATACTCGCCAGAAAACCGATCACAGAGAAAAATTCAATGAATGGTAGCAAAGATCCCTTCAAATCGCTCATATGTCTCTGATATTTTTTTCAAAGTGTTATCATCACAATGAAATGTTCCTATTTAATCCATGTCATCCTTGTGCACCAGAAAATCTGTAACAGCAAGGAAACGATTTTCTATTATATGGGCTTTTCAATTCAAAGCAGTCTAAACCATCTTTATCACCAAGAGCATTTGTGATATCCATTTTACTGCTGTGTAATAAGCAAGATATCAAAGATATTTCCTCTGCTTTGTCTTTTCTGCACTCTCGATTTCTTTTCTTTGAAATCCGGTCAAAAGAACATAGCTTACTGCCTCCAAACTCATTATTAGTACAATAAGATAATTTTCACAGAAAGCAATAGCTATTGATGGAATTCAAACTACTGATGTCTATATGAAGATCATATTTTTCAACTAAGAGTCTTTTCTTACATTAATCACGGAATGCCAGTTAATTCCTCTGAGCATTTAGATTTTTTTTACCCTAAGTGATTAACTCCTCTGACCCTCCTTAGCAGTGTGTCAGATGTGCTTTCTCATACTTGCCACACACAGATGCAGATCTCAGCCCCAGCATTCTGACTCCTAAATGGAGACGTGCACGCCTCAGCTGAGACCCCCTTCTTTGGAGGCTTCCCGCACTTAGACTCCAATTTCGGAAGAAGATGCCACCAAGGTGATCTTCACCATCTGTCCAGCGTTTCTGGGGAGGCATCATGGGCACATGTTGGAGGGAGGAAGACTTGACGTTTCCCTCACGTTGGTCTGTGCTATTTTTTCCACCCACAAAGCCAGGAAGCTGCACAAATCTCTGGCAAGCAGCCACTTTCAGTTTTCTCAGAAGCCGAGAGAGTGGTTCCCTGTATTTTAAAAAAGGCAAATGCTGCCTTATTCAACCTAATCATTACTTGGAGAACAATCGCAAAAGAATCCAGCCTTTTATGCCTAAAGAATAAGCCTGGGCGGCATTCTAAACGCTTCCACTTCTCTTTGCCAGAAGACACAGAAAAGTCGTGTAGAAAACGGGCTCTCCACCAGGGGGTCCACCCACCTGCTGACACTCTTGAGTATTAGAACGTGTTATTTCTACTCCATCCTGGAACTCCCAACCGGAATGGGGCCAAACCCTGGTACCAGGTGACCCTCCTAGAAAACTACAGAGTTGTCGTCCACTTCAAGCAGGATGCATCGTCCACTTGTAACAGAAGCAGATCTGAAATCTCTGACTGTTTCTTCTGCCATCAACGACTGGGGTTCTAGCGCTGATGTTGAAGTGTGGGCATTTGGAGAAGGCAGGCCTGGGTGTGGTGTCAAAGAAAGAGGATTGGGGCACTGACGTGAAAGAGGATTTGAAAAAGAGAACTCTAAGAGCAAGGAAAGAAGTTCCCAAGGGAGGTGAACAGGGACCAAAACTAAACCTTTTATGTAGAAGTGTCTGGGGAAAAGTTACTGAAAATTCCCTTTGCAATGGATCTTAGGTAGTTATTTTTCCACTGATACTTTAAGATACATGGCCGTGACTTTTTTTTAATATTTCGCTATTGAGCTTACATTTTAACCCGATGTTCCCAAAATAAATTTGTTGTCCACTCTTATTTCCAAGAGACAATTTGTTATTAATTTATTTATTTAAAAAACTATATTGAGTAACTGCTCTCTGTGAAACACTTTGCTATATGCCATGGTAGATGGGAGACTCATAAAACACTACAGATTTTATTGATATATTGAGATCATTAAAATATGATAAGAAAACTCAACCAGGAATAAGAAAACAGAAGTGAGAAGTGTTCTTAGCACAATCCTTTTTTCTTTGTAAACCTTGTCTTCTTAATTTATAAAATAAGAAAATATGTTAGAAGGTCTCTAAATTTGTTTATAGGGTTAACATTCCTTCATAGATCTTTCTTTCTTCTCCCTTACTAGCTCTGCTTTCTTTAGGGCCCTCTTTTTTTTTTTTTTCCTTCCATAAAACACTTTCTCCTTCTGACCCTATATTAGTTCATTGGGCAATTTCATCAAATTCCCAAGTTCCCATAACTTTGATTTCCACTTATAGACTTATGATTCCCAATTGTAAATAGATAAATGATAGATAAAGGACAGGTAGATAGATAGATAGATGATAGATAGATAGATAGATAGATAGATGATAGATATAAATGAGCAAACTTATCTCCTGGTCTCCAAACCTGATGTTTAGCGTTCTACCAAATGTCTCCAACTGTATGTCCCAAATTCATCTCACACTTTCATGTGTGAAATTGAATATCTTCTATTTTTGTATCTATTGCAATAAATAATAATATCTACTCAAATACCAAAACCCAAAACTGGGAATTTGCTTCAATAGTTTGTATCGCCATCCAGTTGGAACCCAGAACAGTCCATTCTTCCTTTTCCATCCCCAAGCCTTCAGTCCATCTCCCGAGCCACCATCAGAGTGACCTTTCCAAATTCCAGTGATGGTAATACACTCCTTTTCTAAGTTTGAAACATTTAACCACAAGTTTGTTGCTACCACTACCTTCTTCAAACCCACCATTGGTCCCCCATCCCCAGGTGTGCTTCTCAATCTGGAATATACATCCCTCCAGGAGTCCTGGCACTGTGCCAGGGGAACTGAACACCTCAGGATAACATCTTCTGGGAAATTCAATTTTACTTGATGGCAAAAAATTTAAAATATGATTTTAGTATTGAAACCAGTAGAGTACACAGTAGAAAGCAAAAATATGAAAGGAGACGTCAAATAAATTTTTTCGCTTGCAATGGCCCACTTCAGACGATTCACTAAAAGCCTGTGGTGGGAGGATATTCTTCTTTCCTCTTTGGAATACTTTGGAACAGACGAAATGTTTGAGAAGTACTGACAATGAAGAATAGAACCAATAAACAACTAGGTCCTACTGTATAGCACAGGGAACTACATTCAATATCCTGTGATAAACCATAATGGAAAAGAATATGAAAAAGAATGTATATATAACAATCACTTTGCTGTACAGCAGAAATTAACACAACATTGTAAATTAACTATACTTCAATAAAATTTTTTTAAAAAGAGTAGAATCAAGACCTCTTCTTGGTGTAGCACTTGCACTTCATCTAGTCCACATCTATTATCTCAACAACCCCATGTTCTTCTCCCACTTCCCTCCCACCCAGGGCTCCAACTATAACAAGTTACCTTTATCTCAACAGGCTGTGTTGTTTCATGCACAAAGCCATGCGTTAGACAGGGGTATAGAATATGGGAGAACAATGAGTCATTCATGACGGCGTAAGCTTAGGGGTTGGGAGTAGAATGAAATGAGTTTGGAAGAAAGTGGGGAAGAATTATTGGGGCCAGCTTGTGAAGAATATTGTCTCCCACAGTGAGACTTACCTTGTAGGCAATGAGGAGTCCCTGAATGTTTTGAGACAATGTCAGGATCACCTGTCTTTCAGAAGTGAGAGCTCTAAGCTATAGCACTGCCTCTAATGGTAACATGGTGTATGGCTCAAAGACTGGAGTGGAGAATTCGGGCGAGAGTCCAAGTGAAAGATAAAATTCTTAACAATCACTGAAGAGTTGACCCGTGGGAATATAAGTGACACTTTTCAGTCTAGGGGTTTGAGGTTAAAAACAAAAAATTCAACCACAACAGGAACTGCGATAATGATTCACTTGTTAAACATCTGGTAGTAGATGTTTCAGATACCCCTTTTAGTGAAAGCACTTCAGCTTTTCTAACTCCAACATATATAAATTAAAAACAATGAGACAGATGACAAGATGTGCCATTTTCAGGCCTCTTTGGCATTGTATGTTCATTCTGTGCCCGTTGGTAAGGATGCCCTTACCACCCTGGACCTTATTCCACCTGTGGAACCCTTAACTCTATTGCAAAACCCAGGCCAAAAGATACCCCCTTAAAGAATGCTTTGTCATTGCCACCTGCTGTGGTTGCATCAGGAACCTCAATCTTTATGTGCCCAAAAGTTCTATGTCCACGTGGTCCAGATGGCCTCACCTCGCTGTAATACAAGTATGTTTCTGCATGTTCATCTCCACTTTAGACTGTGAGCTCCTTAAGAGTAAGGTCACACCTTCTTCCCCTTTGAATCACCAGCATCCGGCCCTAGGACTGGCACATGTTAAACATAGTTAATCAGATGAGTACACCGAAGAATTAAAACTCAGAAAGAAACTTTGTTATACCTCATATATACACATATATGTCAAAGAAAATGCAAGGATGTGTAAGCTCATTTCAAAATAAATGCCTATCTTACAAGACTAAATGTACCTTCTATGAAATCTGACTGTTCAACAGAGAAATATTTTCTATAAGTAGTAAGAGCATTAACAAACATTTTATATTTGAGGGAAAATTGAGTCACGATCGTGCAAATGTGCGATTTAAGTTGTCTAATTTAATTTTCAAATAACATTCTGAAAAGTAAGCAGAAGAGTTTTAATATTCCTACTCTAGAGATTCAGTAGCTGAGAATCAGAGTGGATGTGTATATCCGAATTTTGCTGCCAACCTTCTCTTTCGTATACGCTGTTAAGAAATTTGTACTTAAAACAAAATGCCAGAATAACAATATTTAAGGGGATGAATATAAGTTTGATCTTTTGTCTCTACTTTCATGGATATACCTTTCCTGCTCTAAAGGAGAGAAATACTTCCCGTAAAAGGATAACTTTTTTAATTGTAAAAAGGAAATAGAAATAAGTTGTTATTAATAGATGAAGATCTTACCTCACCTGTACTACTTCACAAATATATATAGACAGGGAGAAAGATCGATTATAACAGATGTATGTATTTTGGTCAAAGATGTTTTCTAACTCTTTTCCTCTTTATTTCTCCTCTGTCTTTTGTAATTGCAGCCACTGAGATACTACATCACTTCGAGTAATAAATCTAAATCATAACTACTAAACTTTTAAAATGAACATAGGGAAAGGCAGTTTCTGTATGACAACTGTAACATTTATTGAATACTTCTTGTGCAGAACAACTGAGATAAACTCTTTACATGTGTTATTTAATATAAACAATATTTAATATAAACAATATTCTGGTTTCCCTTACCAGCACCTACTACAAATAGTTGCATGTGCTTTGTAACATGAATATAATGCCTTGGTGATTTATACCAAGTGTCAAAACAAGGGGAATGAAAGCCTGATTTTTGCTTTAGTCAACAGGGTTAAAATAGCCTCTATGGCCCTCAAAGCTGAAATGCATCTGCCTTCATGAGTTTGGTGGTAAACACCCCCAGTAACTGTCTCTTTAAAAACCAGGGAACAAATGGTCATTTAATCCATTTTGGTTTCTTGCATCTAAACTATATTATGTCACATTTGAAGATTTTTTAAATGGGTATATTTGTATTTAAATACATATACATACACACTCTATAATACTCAGGAGAAGACTTGAGACCTACCTCTGTCTCCAACATTACATGCCATAAATGTAAACCTTTTCAGAAACTCCAAGTAAAAGAGACAGATATTCCAGTTAAAATCCAAAATCGGCATATATGTGTGTATGTATGTAGGTAAAATCCAAAACATATATATATGACACACATATGTGTGTCTATATACATATATATATAGACGTATATATTTGCATTATATGTATATAATGGTCTTGAGCTGTGAAAAGAAATTTTAGAAAGATACCTCTGAAGCATTTTTCAGAATTCCAAATAAGAGCGGCAAAACCTGAAAAGCTTAAGTAAACATACTGAATGGTTTTAAAATGTATGTATAGCCAAACAAATTAATGACTTTTCCTTTTTTGCATTATGACTTCTCCTTTCCTCCAGTAACCGTTCTTATTTCTGGCATAATTCTGTTAGCTTTTGAAATCTGTACAGCTTTTAAATGTAGCCTCATACATTAAGGATTGGACAGTATCAGTTATTGGATATTTACAGTGTGACATGCAGTGTTTTATGTGATTTGCCAACAAAACCTCATTTTAATGAGGTAGTTGTTCTTATACATGCTTCACAGATGATGAAAAAATAAATCTACTCGCTTAGGTTCACACAACTTTTATAATTTGCATAGTTCAGCTATGAACTCAGATCTTTCCAATTCTAAAGCTTCAATTGTTTTATTTCTCTGTCTTCAAATAGAATACTTAGCCAGCTGAAGGATCTCAGTATACTTTTTAAAGTCATTTTTAATTGAATATTATCATGTTTTTTCAAACTACAGTGTGTATTTAGAAACAAAGGTATTGCACTTAATTATTACAGATGCCAAATCTCCATGGGCAAAATATGCTTCCAGAAGAACTGCTAACAATAGTGCTTTTTTCCATTGCTTACACAATACCCTCCCCAAGGCACTCTTACGTTCTTCTGGCTGTGGATATGTGAAATAGGCCTCTGCAGGTCCTGTTGCCCACCGCAGGAATACTTCTCAGGGTATGTAGTGAATGGAGTAGGTCAAGGTTGCCAGGCCACGGGATCAGATCGATAGAGGAACCTTTAACAGGTTGCAGAGTCTTGTACAAAAAGGTCTTGTCCCACTGATGGCTGTAGCTATTCATGTATTCAGGTATTCATGTGAATACCAAAGGAGTAGCTTCATCAAAGTGTGAGTCTGTGATTTGTTCATTTGTTTTGTTTAATGAGTGATCCTTTGTCTATAGGCTAGGTTCACAGTGGTCTAGTCAAGTACCAGGGAATCAAAACTCCCTGACACTAAGCAGAGGAGCCCTGTTGTCTTTGACAATGATCTTGGTGAGACTGTGTACTCTGTCATTTAGATCTGCCCCTGGAAAGAGAAAATGTGATTCTATAGCAATTGTTGTCAGCCTACCTGGAATGGCACAAATAAAAATTCTGAAGGCCTTTTGCTTTAAAAAGTTTCTGAAACAGTGTTGTAAAAATACTTTTGGTTGTCTAGGTTCAACTATCAGAGGTTGGAAACCCTCAAATCTGGACAGGACACTCTTCTTAGAATGTAAAGAAAATTTCTCAAAAGGTTTTACTGGGCATCTTTTAGAGTCCTAGAATTATGGAGAGATGGGAGAGCTTGAATAGGTATGAAGACATAACAGGAACTAGTTTCTTATCAGTCTAGTTCAAGCCATGGGATAAACTTACATGAGGCAATAAACTATCAAGGTCAATTTTTTGTGGCAGAAACTGAAACTGCCAAGTGGATACATAACAGGGTCCCTTTCAAAGGATCATGAACGTCTACTTGACCACAGTTATCAATTTGGAAAGAGTAAAGCTGTTCAGAAATGTATTTCCATATCATCTTAATCGTCTGCACACTTTGGAAAGGTAGAGCTTTACTGTTGCTGCTGTCACTATTATTTTCGTTGCTTAATAAGCCATTCTCTACAAAGCCCATAATGCAATCAACACTGCCTCCATCCTCCTTTCCACTCTACCCACAACCTCTTCCAATGTTAACATTGGTCTGAAGGAAAATGACTACTTACAAGGTAAAGTAAATTCGTTTATGTTACTCACAGATCTTATCACATTGTGAATTCATCTAACACACACAGCTTCTAGAATTTTAACATCAATTCTTGCTATTATCAATTCAGACCAAAAAATTAAATTTCTTTGGAATATTTAATAAGTTAGGTGCTTTCTGCCAATTTTTCTCCAGAGTATACAGACCTAATGTAATAATGAAAACCAATAACCAAATCAGATTTCCTAGACAATAGACCATTTTCATTCACAGATTTAAAATTTTTGATTGAGACGATTTGAAAGCATATAATAATAATTTCTATTTCCGAGGTTCTATATTGAATGATGTGTACTCTGAGGATGGTATGCAGAAAAGGGGCTCTTTGTTAGGAGGGTCCAAGCTGGCTGCCAAGCTTCCGTGTCCACTCTACCTGGTTTCCCGTAATTTCAAATTTTGGTCTTCATAGGATATATTTCCAAAGATGACATATATTGTAGAAACACAACTTGGCATAGACAAGCCTGAAGACCCCCAAACCTTTATGCAAAATATGACATAACAGGAAAAGCATGCCCTTTGGAGGGACAAGGTTGAGTTCAAGGCCAGGCTTCCAATATGACTGTCCTTATGACCTGAAACAATCCTTTAACCTCTCTGGGTCTCAGTTTATAAGTTTGCCTTACCTCTCTGGATGATGGTTTTGTTTAGCAAATAAAATGATGCGAAGTTGAGAATGAAATAAGGCATTGTTACAAATATCCAAGAGGTTAAGGGAGGATGTGGTGAGTGATTCACATATTTCTTCCTCCTCTTTCTTCTCTTAGAGTTTAATGCTTAGCAAAATATCTATTGAGTGTCTGCTAAATTCCACTGATTAACCTCAGAGATTCATACATAAAGCAACTTGGTCCTTGCCCTGAAGTAGTAACAATGTGACATGACCTGACTTTCATGTACAAGGATCACTCTGGCTGCTGTGTTGAGAATGCATGATAGGGAAGTAAAGGCAGAAGCAGAGATACCTGCTTTATAGACCCCTGTATCATTCTGGGCAAAAAATGATGCTGCCTTGTGCAAGAGTGGTAGCAGTGGAAGTAGTGAGAATTCAGATAAGATGAGCGTTGATAACTGCATCTTGGATTTAGCATGGCAAAAAAAGAACCAGTATCTTTGTGGCAGAGACAAAGTTCAAAGCAAAGCAACTGAGAGAGGATTACTTAAAAGAGAATGAAAATTTCATAAGCATATTGGAAATATTTGGGAGAGAAGCCAACAGGAGAAGGTAGAGTAAGAGGGAAAAAGCATCAGGTTTAGAAAGTCTTGCTTTGGAGGGCAATGGATAAAGACCTGACAGACATGAATATGTGGAATGTCCATGAGGCTAGATCAATGGGGATGTGGTTCCTCTGAATAGAGCTCGTCTCAGGTGTGAAAGGGAGAAAATCTTCTGTGTTCACCATCACTCATTTTCATGCAAAATCAGCTGGTTAGGGGGCTAAAATAAACATGGTAGAACCGAAGAGGTCTGAATTGGAGCTAAAAATATCCTAGTCCTTGAATAAGGTCTTTGCCACGTAGTTGAGGAGGTGAAGCATATATAATTATGTTTGTTATGTATTGAGTACCTATTCTGTGTCTGCCACATTAAACTCTCACAACAAAAACCTAAAAGATAGATGTTATCATCTCATACTAGAGATGAGAAAATTGCATCTCAGAGAAATTAAATAACTTACTCATCCACCCATCTTCCCACAGTGAGTGACAAAACTAGGATTCTACTCTCTCTCCCTCTCTTTGCATTACACTTTGAAGTGCCGTGGAGACACATCTTTCAGTAGGTGAAGAGGTAGGATTAGTTGGAAACACAACATGGGATACAGTGGGGAGACAGGACTAAGAGTCTATATAAGAAATAAAAATAGAGTTACCATATAATCCTGCAATCCCACTTCTGGGCGTATAGCTGGAGAAAACTATAATTTGAAAAGATACATGCACCCCAATGTTCATTGCAGCACTATTTATAATAGCCAAGATATGGAAGCAACCTAAATGTCCATCAACAGATGAATGGATAAAAAAGATGTGGTATATATATACAACGGAGTACTACTCAGCCAAAAAAAGAATGAAATAATGTCATTTGCAGCAACATGGATGGACCTAGAGATTATCATACTAAGTGAAGTAAGCCAGATAGAGACAGACAAATATGCTATCACTTACATGTGAAAAAAATAAAAAAGATACAAATGAACTTATTTACAAAACAGAAATATATCCACAGACATAGAACAAACTTATGGTTATCAAGGGGGGAATTTATATATATGTATATAACTGAATCACTGTGCCATACACCTGAAACTAACACAACATTGTAAATCAACTATACTTCCATTAAAAAAGAAAAAAAAGAAATGAAACTGAATTGGGGTCAGACCAATCTTCAAAGCTTCCTCATGTTCAGCCACTGGTTGTTAGTGGCTCGCAGGCTGCTCTCGGGGACCTATGAAAAATTTGCCAAGTATAAGTTACCTTTTAAGTTTGGAATCTAAAAGAAGTTATTATTTTAGATGACTTTCCAAGTGTTAGTAGGAGTGAATAATTTTATTTAATTAAGACTCTTATCATAGGCTCCTACCTCTTCCAAATTCTCACCCTTTTAAGTCTGACAAGGAATAAAAAAGGCTGTTAGCATGCATCACCTTCACCGGTACTTCCCTACTTTTACAAGAAGCTGTGCACACCATGGGACTCAGGAAAACAGAGAATTACTGCCAAGCACAGTTTGGACCTGGGAACCCTGAATATTCAAAACCACGAATAATGAGTCCAGACGTAGAGGATATTTTTTTTTGGCCAGGATTTCACTCTTCAACAATGTATTCTTCAGACCACTTAGGGACATATTGCTTATTGTATATTTTTACCTTAGTTCAAAGCCTTTGTTCCTGAAGGCTATCTCCCTATAATTTCACACAAGGATAATGCAACTTTGATGATAAGCTCCAAGAATTCAGGAAGCCAGGAGTATGGCAACTTTATTTTTGCTCAAAATATACTGCCATCCCAACTAGCAACTCTAAAGAAGCTTATTTGTTTCCTTGTTTGTTTTATTGTTTTAATATGTTACACATTATCACATATTTTAGCATGTAAGTTTCAGATTATAAGGATTCATTATACTTAACTTTAAATGGCTACATGTACTGAGGGTTCTTAATATTTGATAATGGAAATTTAAATGATATTCAAATTATTCATTAAGTGTGGAACACTACTGTTTGGTTTTCTTCATTTTTCTGTTTGGCCTATTTAAAGAAGACTATGAAAACTGATAAAGTACAAAATGTGATGTTTACATTGAAAAAATAAACTAAGGGGCACAGAAAAACGAAGACAAACTTTGTGTTAGTTATCAAGTGTCAGATTTGGGGGAACAGTTTTGATTTTGAATACTCTGTTTCACTGTTTCCATTTAGGTCAAATCAGACTGTCATAATATACACCCTAGTTTTAAATTCAGACAATATAGACACCATACTATAAATAAAAAGTGACAAAGATCTAGAATCAGACACATTAAATTCTCATTCAACCTCTGCTACTAATTTCCATGTGACCTTGAAAAGGGGACTTAACATTTCTAAGTTTCACATTTCCTTATCCATGAAGTGGTACAATTGGTCTAGATGACCTCTGAAATCTCATATTATCTATATATAATACTTTATGGGAAAATAATACCTAAATGCTATTTCAAGGATTAAAGAAATGTAACCCACTGTTTTAGACATGTCCAGCTTTCACTGGTTTGCTTTTCCAAAATATATTATTTTCATTCCAGTCCAACTTGTGACTCTTTTTCAAGCTGTCTTGAATGTTTCCAGTATATAATATAGTTTCAGAATTTTCAATACACAGTGCACAAAGTATGACAAAATGCTCTATAGCAAACTGTATAAGAGAAATATAATATTCCTTAGACATGGATAGTTATGAATTTCACCCAAGTAGACAGGTAAAATAAACTTAGGGAAAAGAAAACTGACATTTAAAATTGGTAGAGATACAAGTATTTTTGCAGAAATAACATCTTATACTTCCACAGCATCTGTCTTCTTTTCTTTCTTCCAAACACATGAAAAAAGGCATTTCAAGTTACTGATTAACTTCAACATGCTGATCTTTGATTCTGTCTAAGGTCCATGAAAATTGATTAGATTTCCTTCTACCAGAGAGGAAAAACTAAAAAATTGAACACATTTTTTAAAAGGTTAGATTCTTTGTTATTCTGATATATTAGCCTAAATCTCATTTGGTTGGACTATATTTTTATTTGTTCCTTTTCCCCAAAGAAATTGGGAATGTCTGAGAGCTATTTTCTAAATATGACGCTGTATTTTATTATCAGAATAAACCATACATTTTTATGGGTTATCCTCTTTCTCTTGATACTTTCCACTTTAGAATGAGAAGGATAGGATTGTGGGGAGTTGATCCTATAACCACTGGGGTTCTTAACTATTGTTAGCCTTGGCTATAGATGAAGATAAAAGGGGAAAAACTTTAAGCAGGGAGTTGCTTTGACTAAAAATGGAAAAACTTTGACCAGGGAATCAAAATGAATATACCAAGTGAAAATCAGTTATCATGTATGACTTTATAATGTTAAAAAGACGAAAATATGAGGAGGTATAGACCATGTCTACCATTACTAGCCAACTACTCTGTAAGAGGCAGCATGGTTCAGTCTGGAGTAATACAAAAGTGGACAAGGCAGCTTTTTTCTCACAATTCATGTGAGATAAACCACAAACACTCGTTTAAAGCACAACATGGGTTAGTGCTGTGTTAGAGGTACAGTACTCTGTAGGAGTACAGATTGCTGATATTTGAGCCATTCTTGAGATTAAGAGGATTGCAAAAGGTACGAACAGATGGGAAGGGTATTCCAGAAAGAAAGAACAAAAGCACCATTAAGGCTGTGAAGAGAGCCAATTTTGAGGAAAGGCAACTGATGCCATGTAGAAGGCATGGGAAAGAAAAGACTTAAGGAAAGAGTAGCATTGAAAAGGAAGGGCTTTATACTATATGTAATAAGGAGTGGCTTAAAAGAGTTTTGAGCCAAAGGATGATGAGACATGATTAGACAAGTACTTAATTAGGACAAATAGTCTGAGAGCAACAGGCAGAAAACCTTGGAGTGGGGAAGACTGAAGGCAAAGAGATCTGTTAGGAAACTATTTCACTAGGATTGTGAGTACACTGGGAAACAAACAAATGAATATTTTTGCTTCCCAATCCTTAGCAGCCCAGGAGAAAAGTTAGCCTCCTGTGGGTCAGGTATGGTACTGTTACTGTGTCCAAGCTCGCTCCTACTTCTTACCACACAACAGGCCAATAAACCAAGAGACAAGTTGTTGGGGCAAGGAATAGTGACTTTATTTGGAAAGCTGGCAAACCAAGAAGATGGTGGACTAGTGTCCCAAAGAACCATCTTACCTGAGTTAGAATTCAAGTTTCTTTTATACTGAGAGGGGAGGGGCTGTGTGGCTGGTTGTTTCAAACTTCTTGGTGCCGGAATCCTTTGTTCTTATAGCTGTCCACATAGATCAGGTCAGGATGTTCCTATAAACCTCCAAAAAGACAAATGTTCTCTGTTCTGCAACTTTTTATCTCTACATGAATGGAAAAGTGTTATACCTTTAAAGGTCAGAGCCTTGAGAATGGGCTATCATGTACATTTCAGGCTATAGGCAGCATTCTTTGACAAAGGGGCAGAGCCAGAATGACTAAGCACAGGTAACAGAGCACCAGGGTTAGAGCTAAAGGGATAGATTCAATATGGAGTCAGGTTTGTTCTTCTCAGACACAGAATATCCAGGAATGAAAGTTAGGGTCCCTTCTTCAGTCTAGTTGGAGAGATACGGGTTGATCTTTTTTGTTGTTGTTTTAATTGAAGCCCCTGGCTTTTAGCAATGATCAGTTGCTAATGATTTTGTAAAACTCCATCCCTAGTCTTTTGCCCAGTACAGACTCCTATCCCTCATTGTCGAATGGACATGTCCACATAAATGTTCCACAAACTTGTTAATTGGATGCATCTAAGATCAAACTCATCTTCCTCTCTGCTAATCTACTTCTGTTAGTGTTTTTCATTATTCACTCAGTCTTCCAAGCCAAAAATTCCAAAGATATCTATCCAAACCATTAGCAAGTCCTGCCTGTTCTTGCTCAGAAACTTCTCTTGAGACTTTCCCTCCTTTTCTTTCCAAGATACTGCTTTTTCTTGCTTCAGATCTCCATCAACTCTCACCTGGATTATTACATTGGTTTTCTATCTGATCTTTTTTGCAGTTTCCTCCTCAAGGCCATCCTCCACACAACTTCCAAAAGTATCTTCCTTTCAAAAAATACATTCCCATCATTCACCTGCTTAAAATTCCAGATATTTATATGTGCCTGAAAAACAAAATTCAAGCTCCTGATTATGGCATGAAAGGACACTTTAAATGTGGCTGTAATACAACTTTTCAACAGCTAGTCCACATACTCCAAGTTCCAGCCACATTCAATGAATTGCCACAAAGATTATCCTTCCATGGCCATTGCACATACAATTTGGTCTGCCTCAAATGTCCCCTTTTTCTCTTCTAAGCTTGGACATCTTTTTATCCTTTAAGAACCATTCCAAAACTTACTTTTTCTTCCCCAACACTACCTGACAAAATGAGTTTCTGCCTATAACCATAGAGTAAATTGTTTCTACCTTTATTCCTATTTTATTGTAACTTCACCTGCTTATATATCAGAGCTCTTCCAACAGACAACAAGAGTCTCAAGGGATGGGATGGATTTCAATTACCTTTTTATCTCCAGGTCTCAAATTAGCCTGGTAAATGGAACGTGTTCAATAAATGTTTGTTGAATGAATGACTGATTATCACTATCACTATTGAATGTGGTACAAAAAAGTAATTACCTATTAGGAAAAATTACAGTGTAGTCCACAACTACATGCAATACTTCATGGAAAAGAGATAGGAAATAGATCCAATGGAGATTTAGAGATTCATCTACAAGGAATGTTTCGAAAAAACATAACTATATCTTTGTTAACAACATAGCGTTGATAGCAAAGAATCAAATAACACCGTTAAGGTAGGGTGAAATCAAGACTCTGGCTATGGAGGAGAACTTAGAGAGAGTCATTCTAGTCCTGGGTATCTTCTTTGTAGAGGTGGTAATTGAAACTTTGGAATAGGATGAGGATATCAAAGCATCAAGTGTAGGGAGAGAAAAGTACATACATAATCCAGGATGATGTTCAAATTCTTCCTGAAGTTGCCACAGTCAAAACATTTCTATTTCTGAAAAATGATTGTAGTGTTATGTTTTAGTTTCTGCTTAATTCTGTTATGTTATGTCATTGATATTCACTAAGTTGTATGCAATCAAGGAGAAGGTCATTTAGGAGTAAGAATGCTTAGTAAAATTACAACAATATTCATCGTAAATTCAACATGTTCTTCATAATATTTATCCATTGTACTAGTTATAAAGAACTGGTTATACGATAGTTTGAGAGAAAAAAATTCCAGAATCTCAAAATAACAAAGCGCTCCCACTCTAGTATAACTTTTCATGCATTGTGTTTCCATTGACCTAATGGAGATTTAAAACAGAGAGTTCCAAGCAGCTACATGCTACAAAGTACTATGGTTCCAATATGTAATGAAACTTGGGAAGAGTTCAAACACTAGGGAAGTGGAGGAAAAAATATTTCCTCTCTTTTGATCTCTATTATTTAGCATCAGTTAATCACATTGCGTGGTAGGATAGATTGGTTGGCTTAACAGTGTGTTGATTTTTCCCATATAGAAAATTAGAAGATCCTGGATTTTATACATCTCACTAGCCTGGGCATCAGAAATCCTGGGATCAGGGATTCTAGGATCTAGGAAACATATTTATATTGTTCATTCCTTTATTCCCAGTAGGTAGCCCAGGGCCTTAAATAAATTCATTTTTGAATGAATAAATGGTCAAACCTCTTTTATGTTTCTGCAGATGGTCAACAGAAATGTTGATTACATTGTCTTATTTATCAAGTCATTAGTGCACATACATTCTGAATTATTGGGAGTTGCGTGAGGTAGGATGAGAGTATTTATGGGAACATGATACCACACCTATGACGGATTCCCTCCCTAGGGTGAAAGATCAAAGTTACTGGGGAAGATTTTGTTTCTTAGGGGAAATACACAATAGGAGAGAAGATAGGAGGGGCAGCTAATGTCTCAGTTGTTCATTACATAAGGTCCTCTTCTGGTAAAGGAATGTTGTTCCTTACTCCACAGATGGTAAACATGGGAAAGTTAAACCAAGAAAAAGTGCAGGTGTACATAATACAGAACTGGTGACTGCTGGTCAAACCCACATGGTTATGGAGGCCCACAAAACAGCCACACTCAACTGGATCCACTGCAGTATGGTTAGCAACATAGAGGCAAAACTCCAAAGCTGAAAGGAAAGCACGGAAAATTGACAGAAACCGATCTGTTTGGGGGATGTCTTTACATTGAGGCAGCTCAGCATTGACTGCCCAACATAAAAGGGGTGGAAAATAACTGCTCTGAGCTTTTTGGACCATAGGGAAGTCCATCTTCTGTTCCTATTCCATTCAGGTCATATACATGAGAAGGCCTTACTGGATCCTAGAGACAGTTCAAGATCTTTAGCCCTTAACATAAGAAAATGTCCCTCACCATCACTTGGAAACTGTCTTTGTCGTGTTGGGGAAAAGCTAGAGAGGAGTTCCCAGGCAACTCCAGATTCAATGAATATGAAAGTCTATTAACTATGCTGGGATGCATCAACTGTCACAAGAGCCTAAAGAATTAGGTTAAAGTTCTCAGTAGATTTTGATAGTTCCACCCACAAATTACTAGATATTACTTGTAGCACCTATGGTTCCATCAACTCTGCACGAAGTCATGCTCTGTAATAGAAGAACCCAACTGTATATTATTTAAACTATTTACAATACTTTTGTTCACTTATAAAATGATACCCTTCCTTGCCAATTAAATTAAGCCATTGTAAAATTTGCAAAGCACCACAAAAAAGATCCAGATGTTTAAAGAAATAAAAAGGGTAGGGTATTATGTGCTTGTTGCCTTCATTTCTTGGATTATTTGCTTAAAAATACTTTTTTTGCTTGTTAAATCAACTGGGGTTAGCAGTTTCTTCTCTAGGTTTTATAGACCAAGAAAGCTATTTCTAAAAACAGGATTCACTTTTGTTAAATTCAACTGTTGATTCACTCTATATTGTTGAGTTCTTAGTCTGTGCCAGGCACTGTGCTAGTTTTGAGAATATGTTCAGGAACAAGACCAACATGATTGCTGACTCATAAAACAACATATTTTTCTTTTTACTTAGTTACAAACAAGTTTTACACTTGTGCAGACTTTATACACTATTATTTTATTTGGACTATCAATTTTTCTCTTTTTTAATTACTACTATTTTTTTAATTTTTATTTATTTATTTTCTTACTAGTCATTCACTTTATACATATTAGTGTATATGTGTCAATCCCAATCGCCGAATTCATTCCACTCCCCCCACCCCCCACCACTTTCCCCCCTTGGTGCCCATACGTTTTTTCTCTACTTCTGTGTCTTGATTTCTACTTTGCAAACCAGTTCATCTGTACCATTTTCTAGGCTCCACATATATGCGTTAATATACGATATTTGTTTTTCTCTTTCTGGCTTACTTCACTCTGTATGACAGTCTCTACAAATGACCCAATATTGTTCCTTTTTATGGCTGCATAATATTCCATTGTATATATGTACCACACTTCTTTATCCATTCATCTGTCGATGGGCATTTAGGTTGCTGGCTATTGTAAATAGTGCTTCAATGAACATTGGGGTGCATGTGTCTTTTTGAATTATGGTTTTCTCAGGGTATATGCCCAGTAGTGGAATCGCTGGGTCATATGGTAATTCTACTTTTAGTTCTTTAAGGAACTTCCATACTGTTCTCCATAGTGGCTGTATCAATTTACATTCCCACTAACAGTAAAAGAGGGTTCCCTTTTCTCCACACCCTCTCCAGCATTTGTTGTTTGTAGATTTTCTGATGATGCCCATTCTAACTGGTGTGAGGTGATACCTCATTGTAGTTTTGATTTGCATTTCTCTAATAATTAGTGATGTTGAGCCGCTTTTCATGTGCTTCTTGGCCATCTGTATGTCTTCTTTGGAGAAATGTCTATTTAGGTCTTCTGCCCATTTTTGGATTGGGTTGTTTGTTTTTTTAATATTCTTTATTTTAAAGTCTATTTTATCTGATATGAGTATTGCTACTCTAGCTTTCTTTTGATTTCCATTTGCATGGCATATCTTTTTCCATCCCCTCACTTTCAGTCTCTATGTGTCCCTAGGTCTGAAGTGGGTCTCTTGTAGACAGCATATATATGGGTCTTGTTTTTGTATCCATTCAGCAAGCCTGTGTCTTTTGGTTGGAGCATTTAATCCATTCATATTTAAGGTAATTATCGATATGTTGTTCCTATTACCATTTTCTTAATTGTTTTGGGTTTGTTTTTGTAGGTCCTTTTCTTCTCTTGTGTTTCCCACTTAGAGAAGTTCCTTTAGCATTTGTTGTAGAGCTGGTTTGGTGGTGCTTAATTCTCTTAGCTTTTGCTTGTCTGTAAAGCTTTTGATTTCTCCATTGAATCTGAATGACATCCTTGCTAGGTAGAGTCATCTTGGTTGTAAGTTCTTCCCTTTCATCACTTTAAGTATATCATGCCACTCCCTTCTGGCATATAGAGTTTCTGCTTAGAAATCAGCTGTTAACTTTGTGGGAGTTCCCTTGTATGTTGTCATTTTTCCCTTGCTCCTTTCAATAATTTTTCTTTGCCTTTAATTCTTTTTTATATTTTATTTTATTTTATTTATTTATTTCTTTTGCGGTATGCGGGCCTCTCACTGTTGTGGCCTCTCCCATTGCGGAGCACAGGCTCCAGATGTGCAGGCTCAGCGGCCATGGCTCATGGGCCCAGCTGCTCCGCAGCATGTGGGATTCTCCCAGACCGGGGCATGAACCCGTGTCCCCTGCATCGGCAGGCGGACTCTCAACCACTGCGCCACCAGGGAAGCCCCTGCCTTTAATTCTTGTCAGTTTGATTACTGTGTGTTTCAGCATGTTTCTCCTTGGATTTATCCTGCCTGGGACTCTCTGTGGTTCCTGGACTTGGTGGCTATTTCCTTTTTCATGTTAGGGAAGTTTTCAACTATAATCTCTTCAAATATTTTCTCTGGTCCTTTCTCTCTCTCTTCTCCTTCTGCGACCCCTATAATGCAGATATTGTTGCATTTAATGTTTTCCCAGAGATCTCTTAGGCTGTCTTCATTTCTTTTCATTCTTTTTTCTTTATTCTGTTCCACAGCAGTGAATCCCACCATTCTGTCTTCCAGGTCACTCATCTGTTCTTCTGCCTCAGTTATTCTGCTACTGATTCCTTCTAATGTATTTTTCATTTCAGTTATTGTATTGTTTATCTCTGTTTTTTCTTTAATTCTTCTAGATCTTTGTTAAACATTTCTTGCATCTTCTCGATCTTTGCCTCCATTCTTTTCCAATGTCCTGGATCATCTTCACTATCATTATTCTGAATTCTTTTTCTGGAAGATTGCCTATCTCCATTTCATTTAGTTGTTTTTCCGGGGTTTTATCTTATTCCTTCATCTGTTTCATAACCCTCTGACTTTTCATCTTGTCTATCTTTCTGTGAATGTGGTTTTTGTTCCACAGGCTGCAGGGTTGTAGTTCTTCTTGCTTCTGCTCTATCAAATTTTCTATGTGAGTGAATGTCAAATCTCTCCATGTCTATCTGAAATTTTAATGCAATTATAATCAAAATTCCCATATGACTGTTTCAGAATTATCCATTGATTATGAAGTTTTTCTGGAAAATAAGTGTGGGCAACTAACTAAACTATTTTGAAAAGGTAGAATAATGGGAGTAGACATGCCCTATGATATCAAAATACAACACAAAATTCCAGTAATTAAAGGTGTGGTAGCGGTGCAGGCCCTGATGACTAGAAATATCTAGGAATAAAGATTCCAGAAACAAATTTGTGTACTTTTTATAAAAGATAGTGGGATTCAGATACTTACTCTGCTCTTTCCTATGAAAATTACCAAAACATCTGAAAATCAAAACCATAAACTATTTGAAAAAAAAACAAACTAAAAATATAGAGAGGGCTTCCCTGGTGGCGCAGTGGTTGAGAGTCTGCCTGCCGATGCAGGGGGCACAGGTTCGTGCCCCGGTCTGGGAAGATCCCCCATGCCATGGAGCAGCTGGGCCCATGAGCCATGGCCGCTGAGCCTGAGGGTCCGGAGCCTGTGCTCCGCAACGGGAGGGGCCACAACAGTGAGAGGCCCGCGTACCGCAAAAAAAAAAAAAAAAAGAATAGAGAGAATATTTATCCAAACCCAAAGAAAATACCACAAGTTAACTTCCTGCCCTCCAAATCTTGGTTAAAGTATAGATTTCTCTAAAAAGAAAATTAGAGCACCCCAAGAGGCTAGCCAACATTTTTTTAAGTGTAACTACAAGAACTGGGATAATGGGTGGGGGAGGGAGAGAGTGAAGGTCAAATTCTACACTGTCAAGTGATGGGGGGTCATAAGAGGATAAAACCTATGTAGAAATACATATGAAATACCACGTAGACACCCATATTAATTCTCTCTGTACTCTCACCCAACTAACACTAGAAAAATAGCTTTCAGGTGTGGAGAGGTAAAGCAGAGAAGGGAATCAGCAGGCAGAATTAATTAAGCAGAGAGAAATCACCACATAAATGACCTGTGAGCTATAGGGCTTCACAGTGGAACTTGGTGACCTCCTACCTGTGTGATCTGCCCATCCTGAAACGTAAGCTCCTGAAGTGAAGAAGTGAGTGGTGGGGTCCTCAGACAGAGTAGACTCTGGCAGAAGATTGTTCTGAAACAACAGACCCAAATTGAAGCTGTTTCCTAGTTTCCCAAGATCATGCTCCCCGGAGTTATAGTATCAGCCGATAAAACTGCCCTGCCTCTTTTCAGTGCTCAGCATGACTAATCATCAGGGAAATTCAAATCAAAACCACAATGAAATATCACTTCATACCTGTTAGAATGGCCATCAACAAAAAAATAAGAAATAACAGGTGTTGGTGAGGATGTGGGAAAAGGGAACCCTCAGGCACTGTTGGTGAGAATGTAAATTGGTGCAGCCACTATGGAAAACAGAATAGAGATTCCTCAAAAAATTAAAAATACAACTACCATATGATCCAGCAACCCCATTTCTGGGTATATATCCAAAGGAAATGAAAATAGGATATTGAAGAGATACCTGCAATCCCATGTTCACCGCAACATCATTGTTTACAATAGCCAAAAATATGGAAACAACCTAAGTGTCTATCAACAGATAAATGGGTAAATAAGATGTGATATATATACATATATGAATATTATTCAGCCATGAGAAGGAAATCCTACTGTTTGTGATAACATGGATGGATCTTGAAGGCATTAGGCCAAGTGCAATAAGCCAGACAGAAAAAGATTAATATTGCATGGTACCACTTATATGTGGAATCCAAAAAAAAAGGTCAAACTCTTAGAAAAAGAGAGTAGAAATGTGGTTTCCAGGGACTGAGGGATGGGGAAAATAGGGAGAGGTTGGTAAAAGGGTACAAAGTTTCACTTATAAGAGGGTTAAGATCTGAGGATCTAATGTATAGCATGATGACTAGAGTTGATAACACTTGTGTAATTCAAATTTGCTAAGAAGGTAGCACTTAAATGTTCTCACAAAAAAAATGTGTGAGGTGATGGATGTACTAATTAGATGAGGAAATTCTTTACCAATGTATACGTATATCAATTCATCACAGCTTATGCTTTATCTAACAACTTTATTTATCAGTTGGACCTCAGCAAAGCTGAAAACAAAACTTCCTCTTTTCAAATCTAATATTGACTCCATTAATAGACCCAGGCATATAAATGAGACCTAATAACCTGTTACAATATAGAATGTAAGTGTTACAAACCATGAGAACTAAAAATATATAAGAAAAAAATGGAGGACTAGGAATGTGTAAGGAAGAATAATTGTGCTAATTTCTTCTTTTTTATGTTAGAGAATTAATGATGTCCTGTAAAGTTTATATGTCAAGGAAATTAGGTTTAAATAAATTAGTGTTATAAAAGTAACATTAAAGACTACATTACAGGCTGCAGAGTTTCCAAGTGACCCAAAAGGTGGAGGAGGACTAAAAAGAAAAATAACACATAAACCAAATAAGAAAAAAATAAAATCAAAGGAAGCATTAAAAACAGAAAATATAACATTATATTTCTTTTAATGACTATATGTGTTGTATAAGCTTTCAGTGATAGCAGGTTACACAAATGAGAAAAACTGAGATAAAATATTTTAAAGAATCTTTTAACAAACGGTATTGGAGAGGTAATAGTATAATGACTTGCTTTCCAGAGAAATCTAGAATATGAGAATGCAGAGAACTAAGGAAAATACTCAAAGCCATTTTTCTACACTATAATCAAAATTAATAACAAAGCATGAGTTCACCAGCAACTGAAACATAATGAAAGAAAGACTTATTAGCCCAGAAGTTTCATCAAAAAATTACCAGAACAATGCATCGAGAGACAAAAAGTTGGAAAACGCAGAAGAAAAAGATATAAGACTTATAGTGAGAAAGTTCCAGAATAGGAGGAAGTTGAAGCAAATGCAAGATTTAAGAGATAATGACTGAGAAACTTCCAGAACTGATGAAACATGTTGGATTTAAGAATCAAGTTAAAAAAGAAAAGAAATCCACACTTGAACACATTTGAGTGGAACACATTTGTGGAAAACCAAAGAGAGAATGCTTGAAAGCAGCCAAGGAAAATAGATAGATTACCTTCAAAGAACAACTTAGACTGAGAACTGATTTCCCAAGAACAACAATCTTACTCAGAAGACTGTAGAGTATTTCCTTCAACGGACTAATCTGAATTCTATCCACAGCAGAAATATCATTCATTAATAAATTGAAATAAAGACAATCTCAGAAAGTTAATAGACAAAGAGTAAAGAATTTTTTTAAAAATTTTAACGTAAAATGTACTCACCCATAATTCTCCAATCCTAGAAGTTCATCTTAAAGTAATAATAGGACAAACATTAAAATATATATTTACAAGATGTATATACATTTTTATTGGTTTCCTTATTTTATCAAAAATATGGCAACAAGTGAAATGTACATTAATAGGGAACTATTGAAATATAATATGATGCATTCATAATTTGCATTAAGATTTCACAGATCTTTGTGTATTCACGTGGAAATATAATCTCAGTATTACAATAAGTAGGAAAAAAAGAAAAAAAGCATACTATGGAGAAGCAGCTTTCATATGATTCAATATAGGTTAAAAATTATAAATTTCTATTTGTTATAAGTTTACATATCCAGAAAAGTCGAAAAAGTTGAAAAAGGCATATATATATATATATATATATATATATATATATAACTATAAATGGGGTGTGGAATGCGAGGGAAATTTTTCACATTTTGTTTTATTCACTTTCTTTACCACCAACATTTTCATTTAGAAAAACAAAGAACAAAAGCTTTTCAGGAGTATCACATATTTATTGAGACCTTTACTAGAAATATTACATTTATGCAGCTAACGGCACGGTGTTTTAGAGCTAGCCTCGTTCTCTCGTTTGGGTAGGCCACGATGGTAATAAAGCCTACTCTGAAGTTTGCTTCCTGTGTAGGTCAGTTAGCTCTGCACACAGAACAAAACGACTCTTTTGCGCATTATCCATCAACCAAGGAGGCAGGCTTTCAAGTCCTTACTTTTGTCTCATGGTAAGAGAATTTGTGTGGATGTTACAAACCATAGAAAATGGAAAACAACTCAAACCATGTGAACCCAGAAGGGGGGCAGTTAGTGTCACTTTCACCTACAAAGAAGGACTCATATCTTCCTTTGATATTCCCAGACCACTGCGTTTCCCAGGTTACAAGTCCAATCAAAACAAAACTGCATTCAGCAAGAAACTCTCATTTTTTAGAGCTCCCTTTCCATTTGCCTCATTGCTTTCTCCCACTTTCTCTGCTCAAGAGAATTTCCCCATATTTACCATATTCATTCTCATAACAAATGACCTCAAGAAATAGAGGCTGACCTAACCACTCTCCATGGCCTCAAAAAAGAATTCTAATTTTTTTGCATTATGGTGAGGAACACCAACAGCTGGGGGATTCTAATCTCACCATTTTCTGGCCTGCAGTTTTACCCCTCAACTTTACACCAAGTAAATCCTCGTAACAGTTTTTGGAAGTTTACCTCTTATGAAACCTGCCATAGAAACATACAGCTTCATTCCAATCTGAATGTATCATTGTCAGCTTATAACCCGAATCATGGAAGGAATTTGAGCAGCTAGTTGGAATGTTTATACTAAATACCTGGAGAGTTGGGCTTATACATTCCAGCATATCATTGTAAATGATGTACTAGGTAAAATTCTAAGCAAATCATTTTAGAATTCTGAGTATTGGTTTGTTTCACTGGAAAGAATATTGAGGATATGGATACATTGTAAGGAGGAAGGAGATCTTACTGCATTATCCATGTTCCTTTTGTAACATGTCCTGGGCCTTTTGTTAGCAACTAACAACTTTTCAGTTGTCTTTATTTTATGAAAGGTGTTTTACACTTTTATAACAGTCATACTACCAGTAGTGCTTGTAGGGCAATGTTTTTCTTACAAAACCTATTTTCTAACATTGATATTCTGATAACCAAGAAGAGAAATAAATAAGTTCCCAGAAATTTATGATTTGGGTTTTTCTCTTAGAAATCCCTGGGTATTTGTTAAACATTTTCTTCTAGGGAATATGGAAGAAATATATATGGTAAATAAAATCATTGTCAAGGTATTTTTTTTCAAATATTCTGATTGCTAGCTAGATAATTAATATAAAGCCATAAATTTCCATAGAAAACTACTCCAGAGATGAACGTGCTAAGTGAATTCATTGTCAATCAATCATATTTATTTTTGAAACACTTCCTGCTGTCAAGATTGGTTAAGACTTCTTGCTACAGAGGATTTTAATTAGGGTGAACATACATCTGGCTTCTGGAACAGTCCTGATTGGTTTAAGTCCATTGCCCCTGTGTGGGGGCACTAACTGTTGATAGTGTCCCTTCTCATTTTCAGAAGTCGGAAACAAGAATTACATGATCACTCTATTTTAAGAGTTTGATAACCCATTTTTACAGCTTTCCCTTCATTACATCTCTTGATGTACACTCCTCTGAGAAAGTCAAGATAAATGAAGAATGCAGAAGCACTACTACCCACCCTGGTCCTCCGCCTAGGGCATCTGCTGAGGCTCAGTCAGGCCTACCTTGTTGCCCAGTTCTCAGGGGTGCCCTTCACACCATGATCTGTATGACCAGTGGCCCCCACTCCTTTTCTTGGACTTATCCTGTTAGGGGAAACATGTATTTACATGGATTCAGCTAAGTTAAATAATCGTTAACTCTATATCTCTTTCTTCTTTCTCTATGTGCAACTGTGCCCCAGCCCTCAACTCGATCCCATGTGAACAGAGTTTATCATCTCTTTTTAACTAATCTCATTTTCCAAATGAAAAAGCCTTTGCAAATGTCATGTTAATGGTAGAATCTGGTGTCACGTGAAAAAGTCTGGTGTTCGTGTTTGGCTATTTTTTATTCTAATTTCAGTCCAAACTAACACTGTTTTGTGTACATAGACTATGTTCCTCCATTCTAGTGATATTTTAGTAATCACTTACTTAGGTACAACATTATCTTAAATACATGACTGAATTTCGTTGTATGAGAAAATCTGAATAACATATTTCTATATACATAGTACAAACAAGGTTTAACTACGGTATCCTCTTTCTAGCACACTATATATGGATAAAATAGTCGTAAAAGATGTCTGTATAATGTAATACACAAAGTTCGTAATAAAAATTGTCATGGGGCTTCCCTGGTGGCGCAGTGGTTGAGAGTCCGCCTGCCGATGCAGGGGACACGGGTTCGTGCCCCGGTCCGGGAAGATCCCACATGCCGCGGAGCGGCTGGGCCTGTGAGCCATGGCCACTGAGCCTGCGCGTCCGGAGCCTGTGCTCCGCAGCGGGAGAGGCCACAACAGTGAGAGGCCCGCGTATCGGGAAAAAAAAAAAATTTGTCATGGATGTTTCTAAATTTATAATTTAAAATAAATAGGGCTTCCCTGGTGGTGCAGTGATTAAGAATCTGCCTGCCAATGCAGGGGACACGGGTTTGATCCCTGATCCGGGAAGATCCCACGTGCCGCAGAGCAACTAAGCCCGTGTGCCACAACTACTGAGCCTACGCTCTAGAGCCCACGAGCCACAACTACTGAAGCTCGTGTGCCTCGAGCCGGTGCTCCACAACAAGAGAAGCCACCGCAATGAGAAGCCCGCACACCGCAGGGAAGAGTAGCCCCTGCTCGCCAAAACTAGAGAAAGCCCACGTGCAGCAACGAAGACCCAGCACAGCCAAAAATAAATATGTTTAAAACAAATTTTTTTTAGTAAATAAATAAAATAAATGAACATCTAACTTGTGACCAGTGAATGAGCAGGCAGGGGCCAGGTTATGCGGTGCCCTTTAGGCATTGTGAAGGAAGTTGGATTTTATTCTAGGTGCCAAGGAAAAGTATTGAACAGTTAAGAGTAAGAAACATAGTTTGACTCACACTATTGGATTCACGTGGGCCAAATACATAGCAAGGAGTTCATTTAGGAGGTTGTAGCAGTAATTCTGGCAAAAGAAGATGGTGGCTTGGGCAAAGACATGGAGATGGAAAGTTTTGGAAGAATTGGGATCTTTTTTGGAGTGAAAACTGGCAAGACATGCTAATGGATAGGCTGAGAGCGGGGAAACTGTGGAAGGACAGTTTATCTGGCTGTTCCTGAGTTATATTCTTTCATAATAGAGTGATAATCTAGTAAAAAATGAAGTAAAATAAATGAGCATCTAAACATCACACACACACACACACACACACACACACACACACACACACACACACACATCAAAGGCAGAAGCCATAAAGGAAAAGGTTTATATGTTTGAATAAATTGATTTACTTCCAGTTAGACTTGGCCAATGGAACAAATGCATTTTTTAAGTACCCAACCCCCCTGAAAGCAGATTAAATGGATTTTCTTTAAGGTATAAATCCATACATACATAAAAGAGAGAATGACAAGGACTTAAGAGTGTAAAAGAGACCGTAGAGGGAAGGGGAGGGTTCTGCAACAAAATAGCCAGGTCTCCAAGAGCTGGCCCCATCAGGCAGCAGGTTCTAACCACACACACGTGTTCAAGGCCTTTCTTAAATATAAAGTTTTAAAGCTTTTCTGAAATTTGAGGAAAGCATCTAATTTCATAATAAACAGAGACCCAAACGTACAAAAAGGAACTCAAAGGAAACAAAGATATGATAGGATTAAAAAAAAACATTAAAGGTCCTAAAATTATTATCCTCAGAGTTTTAAGGAAAGATATTGCATCCGTGGAATAATTACAAGATACAAAAGAGGAATAATCAAAGAACAATTTTATTTTTATTGTAAAATAAAAATAAGGTTGCTAAAATTAAAAAGTCAACAGAAGTGTAAGGAGATAAAGTGGGTCCCAGAAAACATAATAAAAAGACAAATATACGAAATATTGGAGCAGAAAAATAAGGTAATTTAAAAAATGGTTTAGGAGATAAAATACCCAATAACTTGAGTTCAAGAAAGAGAATATATCTGGGGGGAGGGGGGAATAAGAGAGAAAGACATTATCAAAAATTATTTCAAGAAAATGTTTCCAAAATTTTAGAATATGAGTTTGCAAAATGAGTCTCAACAAAATAAATTTTAAAATACCCATTTTAATGTGCATCTCCTTGAAATTTCATCCAGAGCACTAGAGATAAGTAAAATACTATAAATAAATTTTGAAAAAAGTTTCTGCGATCAGAATATTACCAGACAACACTACAACCACATTTGAAGCTAGAAGATGATGAAACAATGCCTTCATATTTCTGAAAGAAACTTTTATTAAACCTAAAATACTGTTCTCAACCAAACTATCAGTCTATGTCAAACCAGCAATCAAGTATAACAGTATATTAAAACATTTATAGGGCTTCCCTGGTGGCGCAGCGGGGGACGCGTGTTCGTGCCCCGGTCCGGGAGGATCCCGCATGCCGCGGAGTGGCTGGGCCCGTGGGCCGTGGCCGCTGGACCTGCGCGTCCGGAGCCTGTGCTCTGCGACGGGAGAGGCCACAGCAGTGAGAGGCCCGCGTGCCGCAAAAAAAAACATTTACAGACATGCAAGCCCTAAAAAAAATTATCTCCCATGCACATCATTTTAAGAAGTTCCTGGACAATGAGGACATAAACTAAAATAGAGGAAGAAACCAAATCTTCAAAACAACGGACTCAGAACAGGAGAAAGGAGAAGTTCCAGGTTGACAGCTTTGTGTTAGCTCTGAAGAGAAACTAGTCCATATTGGAGCAGAAGGATGAAGAGCTCCAGCATGGACGCTTCCAAGGGCTGGGGGTAAAAATTGATAAAGCACCACATGTTTTTGACCATATGGAACCTGGAAACCAAAAGGGTCTTATTGATCAGTTGGAGAGTGTGATATAATGATTGTGATACATATATAAACCTAGGCAAACAAAAATAAAAACAAAGTTATTATTAACTCTAGGTAAAACAAAAATTGCACAAGATGGAAAATATAATTATAATATTTGGCTCAGCTCTGAACAACACTAACATAGTCATAGTAAGATAAATACTGATCATGAATTCAACAAAACTAATTGATAAGACTATGTATATTGAGACAATAGAAAAAAATATGAAGTGAGGTAAGAGCTCTAAATCCTCATCTCACAAGAAAAGATATATAATAACTAAAACTGACAAGTTAAGAAACAGCACTATATGGGCTTCCCTGGTGGCGCAGTGGTTGAGAGTCCGCTTGCCGATGCAGGGGACACAGGTTCGTGCCCCAGTTCAGGGAGATCCCACAGGCCGCGGAGCGGCTGGGCCCGTGAGCCATGGCCGCTGAGCCTGAGCGTCCGGAGCCTGTGCTCCGCAACGGGAGAGGCCACAACAGTGAGAGGCCCACGTACCGCAAAAAAAAAAAAAGAAAAAGAAACAGCACTGTAAAATAGAAGAAATTAAATGCCAAAAGAAATAGCCAGAAAGTTTGTGAAGGAGAACACAGGAATAGGAAATTTGGGGCTTGGGGAACTATTTTTCAATATCAGTCTTGTAAAGTTATTTGACTGTTTAAACTACTTATGTTTATTACTCAGAAAAAATAAAAACAATATTTCAAATAGAAATGATTTAACTTAGAAGGAAGGAAGGAAAGAAGGAGAGAAGGAAGAAAGAAAGAAAGGGAGGGTGATTCCCTCCATGTATTTCATTGTATCAATCAGTTAAAAGAGATAATATGAATGGTCCGTTCTATAGATGCTGAAAAAAAATTGATAACATTCTGTACCCATTGCTGATATAAATAAAAGAAGTCTCATAACAAAATATCTTCCAGAAACCCACAGCAACTGCTATGATATTAAAATGACAGACAAATGAGAACAGTTGCTCTCAACACTAAAATTCAACATTGTACTCACAATCATAGCCAATGCCACAAAGAAATTTTTCATGTTGTCATGAAAAATGGCCATAGTAAATTGTTAAATGGAAAAAAAAGCCTTAGTATGCTCCCATTTATGTGTGTGTGTGTGTGTGTGTACATAATATTAAGAAGAGATATGAAACAAAATTTAACAGGTTATCTCTGGGTAGAAGAATTGTAGGTGACTATTAGCTTTTATTTGCTGATATATGTATGCATTTTTTCTACTATCTCAGTGTTTTCTAAATTTTCTACTATGTGCTACACATAAAAATTACATTTTACACATACAATTTTTATTAGTACCACCCTCATTTTAATTATAAAAACTTTCTTATTTTATTACTTTCTTGAAAAACGTGTTCTTATAACCAATCTCCTTCTTCTCTCTTCTTTCCATGTTTGTTACTAAATAACTTAGGATTATTACCAAAACATTGAATTAAAATATTTATTTTGACATCAGTTCTTTATATTGTTCTGCATTTTGGAGAAGGATTGATCCTGGGAGTAACTGTAGAATAAGAGAAATTTGTTTTCAGTGGCTCCCTATCCCCCCTTTATTTCTGTCTCTCTTACCTCCATTTCAGTTTTCCAGGGTTCTCTTGTACTCCCCACTATTTCCTCTCCCATCCTAACTAAGCAAGACCAATTCTACTAAAGCTATTATAATTTCACGTTTCGTTAAGTTTGTTGTTGTTTACACTTAGTTTTTTAAGTCTCTCTCATCCCATAGTTGATGCCTCCGAAGGTTCTGACCTGAGCCCTACGTAATCTAGTATCAATTGTTCTGAGACTCTGTGCCCATAACATCTCATGCATACCTTGGTTTTAGTAACGAGGAAGTTTTCTCAATGAAACTCCAATAATATACCTAAGCTAAATGATTGATATTATGCATGCCTTTGTCAGATGTAATGGCTGATGTCCAAAGCATGCTAAAATCTCCCAGCTTTCAGCTGTTCTCCAGTATAACCACGAACTTCTGTTCCTACCAGTTGGGTTGTATGTTTCCAAAAACTTGATAACATTTCTTCCAAACCAGTCGTCTTTGCTATTTTAATTACATAATTAAATTTGATGTTGGAACTAATGAAATACTCTATGAAAAGAGAGTTGTTTTGTGATAACATATGTGCATACTTTTAAAAGACTGGATAAAGTTGAGTTGTTAAAAAATAATACTGTTGAATTAAGTATTAGCAAGGTAACTCAAATACTCATTTACAAAACTAATACAACCCCAGGAGGATCTGTGCTCATTACTTTGCATGTTTGTCTAGTTTCTCATTCCACTTTAAAAAATACAAACATTAAACCACATACCTTGCATTATGTATATGGTTTATATAAGAAAAATCATGAAAAGAAAAGGCTTTGACATATCAAAAGATCAGTGAATGTACAATTTTATCTTTTAAATTAAAATATTAAAAGGCACTTTAAAATTCCCTCCTACAAGCACATTTTTATTTGGTTAATAAATCAATTTCTAGACCAAATTGCATTAGATAAAAGAGCTTCAACTGAATATAAAAAATCACTTATTTGTGTATCCGCCTCCCCTAGTGGAATGTTAGCTCCTTGAGAGCAAATATCACAACATCTTATTATTCTTTGTTCTCTAGGACTAATGAAATGCCTGGGCAATTAATAAATGTTTCCCTCTTAAAATTTTTCAATGGATCTTCCTCAAATGAATACTGTGAAATTTTTTATTTTTACATTCAAGTGTCCCATGAAATTTTTAAACTCCATAACCCAAATTGAAGCCCATAGGCCAACAGTTTTTGCTTGACTTCCTTCAAAAATAAAAAATTTAAAAAACAGCTATTTATCTGCCTCTCCTCATGTGGTTCTTCTACTTGGAATGCCCTCACCAACTTCAATATCCTATCCAACCCAAACCCTAATGGAGACAATCACCCAGAATGAATGATTCCTCCTCTTAGAACACTTCCTTGACTCCTTCCAACTGACATGATGGTTGGCTATTTTCATATTTTAGTATTGAAGCGAAAGTCATGATAAGTCAGGACCTGTAGAAAATTTGGGGACTGGCTGATGACCCAAACACTGGACTGAGAGAACCGACTAGGCTCAGAGCTAAATACAGAAGTTCAGAGATGCCTGGCAGCATTATAAGTTAAATCATATTTCAGACAAGAACCAGCCCAAGATGTCCAAAAATCCCAGAGCATAGCAAAGACGTTCATAAACTAAGGAACACAATAATGAACCTGGATGGAAGGCTGCCGTCATCCCTTCGTTGCCTTGTGAGCTTACAGACCTCAGTAGGAACTCAGACCCTGTGCAGGCTACAGGACCACGTAAGAGGTGTGACCTCTCTCCTCCCAGCCTTCACTGGGCAGGGTTACCGGCCCAACTTCGGTGCTTAGAGAGCAGTGCAAAAGCCAGATCAAAATTAGCTACACAGGGGCTTCGCTGGTGGCGCAGTGGTTGAGAGTCCGCCTGCTGATGCAGGGGACACGGGTCCGTGCCCCGGTCCGGGAAGATCCCACATGCTGCGTAGCGGCTGGGCCCGCGAGCCATAGCCGCTGAGTCTGCGTGTCCGGAGCCTGTGCTCCGCAACGGGTAAAAAAAAAAAAAAAAAAAAAAAAAAAAAAAATTAAGCTGCACAGGCCTGTGAGCCGGCAGACAGCCAGGACTTGAAGGTAACATGGACACATAGTGGGATCCCAAGGGAACACTGGATTTCAGGTCTGGAGCCCAACAGAAATAACGATTATTATAAGAGCTCAAATAACCAACCAGATCACCAGGTCCCATGTGTGGAGTAGTGACTAAAGCATAAACCAGAAAGAATGGGGAACTAAAAAAGAGGCACTGAAGCTATAGATACTACTCTCTGTATTGGAAAACGCACAGGAAATGGCTGGAACATACCTTGCATGGAAGGTATCTGTCCTGCCACATTTTATGACCTTGGAAGAGATGTAGATGGGGAAAATAGCATTGCCTCACAGTTAAAAACACTTTAACCTAGAAATGGCTGATGTTATTTTGTAGCATAGCTAACCCAGAGATTAATGGGCCAGTCTTCTAAAGTATATTTTAAAATACAGAAGGTTTTAGAACCTTTGAACAGGTTTTGGTGGTAAGAAGTTGGGTAGAGGGACGCATAATTCTACTGAGCTGAGCACCTTTCAAGAAGTTTCTTGATTCACCAAAATAACTTTTAAAAATTTGTCAGTTACCAAACCAGCAGGTTTTAGAACCACGTGTCTGAATTCCTAGAGAATGTCGTTTCCTGTGACTTGATAAAAACCTAAATCAACCACTTTCAGGTTCTTTAGCTATTAGTTAAGAATGGGAAGGCAGTCTTTCTAAACTTATTGCACTAATGTTTTGAGTTTTTTCATTCTCAATTTTAGAATTTTGTCACCCCAAGTAATTTAGTAAAGGATATATTTTAGCACAATTCCTACATATACAGCAAAAACCTACCTTCTTCCACAAAATACTATCTGGTTTGAGGCATGTTTTTAAGACCTACAGATCAATTTCACTTATTTAATCAAAGAATTGGAAAAAATATATCAACACTACAGCTTGGTCCTTATCTTTTTATCTTGGTTTTATTATATCTGTTGCTTAGTGTTAGTTGCCTCAAATCTTTTTAAACATAGGCGGGTGGCAAATAATAATGTAGTTAATAATTATTGGGCATTTATGTGCAAGAATTTATGCTGGGCACTTTACATTATTAAATCTAATCTATACAAAATTTCATCAAATACACACTCGTATATCTGCCATTTTGCAAATGAAGAAACGAAGGTCCATGTAGGTTAAGTAACTTGCCCAGGATCACACAGGTGGTAAGAGGTAGAGCTGGGATTTTTAACGCAGGTCTCAAATTTTTAACTTGTACATTTAACCACCGCAGTGCATGTGCGTGTGCGTGTGTGTGTTCAAGATACTAAAATGTTCTCTCTTTCCTTCATTTTTTTATGTAAATTTTATTTTCTCTCACAGAAGTTTACTGAGTATTTTGTGCACTAGCCAATATACAGGGTATTCAATAGGAGTCAGAAAAGGTTAAAAATCAGTCTCAGTGCTCAGAAGCTTATAGTAGATATTAAATATTTTCCAATTAAAATGACAGCTTTTTAGTTGGAAAAAATAGAGAGGACTGAATGTTTGGCCTTCAGAGTTAGCCTAGGAGATTCAGATATCACAGGAAGGAAATTAAGTGGCTCTCACTGCAGTTCACAGAGAATAACTTGAACATTGTAAAGAGCAGAATCCAGTATCTATTGAATACAAATGGGGTTTGTGTCATTATCCTTGGCTGTGGAACATATTTTTAATATGTTTGTGTGTGTGATAAGATTGTAAGTTCCTTAAGTGTTGAGCCTCTTTTTATACTTCCACACTGCCACAAAGCCTGGTGTGCTGTTGTGTCACTCAAGATTGTATTTAATTAAATTGAGATAGGATCTCTTATCAGTATTTAGTGCATTTTCATGAAATACTTGGGAAATTTTTCATCTTTCTTTCTTCCACAGCACTTAGGCCACTGCAAAGATAACAAAGCTAGAGTTTGCCCACAATTCTCCTTCCCAAGGCAAAATTAAACTCTGCCCCTTCTCTCTTTCTTAAGGAAGTGATTCATATACTTTTTTTTATATGACCCTTTCCCTGGATTATAACGGGCCTTTTCCATTACATTGAGAATTATGAATCCAAAAGATTTTCTGACAACCCATTTTGATAAGAAAGTAGACGTTTGAAAGATTACTATTTGAATTTAGGGACTCTGCCTTTCAACAAAATGATATATAATCTCCTTACTGTTATAATATCACTACCAAAAATATTAACATTAGAAAACTTCTCACACAAAATATGCATCATTTTTTAAAATATACATTCAATTTTGTAGTGCTTTATTTTTCTTTCTTTGCTAATTACACATGATTGGTGATAGATTGGCCACCAAGAGTTCAAATCCTTGAAGCACCATATTACAGCACTCTGAATGATCTGTTTGCAAGATTATGTTACAAGGTTTTAGAGCCAATTCTCTCTTGAGATTTCAACGGTATACTTTGGACAGATTTTACAGCAAAGAGACAATCTCTTTAATGTATTTGATTCTACTAACCGAAACTTGTAGGATCACATTATTACTGTGAAAAATATATATATATACATATGTTTTTCAATGTGTCATACCTCTTGACCTAACCAATGAGGGTCTTGAATTTGAACATTCATAATGTCAAAAGAGAATTAACTTTTTTGAACTTAACTAATAGCTGCATTTATTTCTTTTTCTTTTTCTTTTTCTTTATTCTATAAATTCTTTATCCTGTGTTTTTGTTCATTGAGCTTAAGGTAAAAAAAAACATCCGATTTGGGGGTTTGGGGATGGCAAAAGTGGGTGAAAGGTCAAAGGTACAAACTTCCAGTTATGAGATAAATAAATTCTGGGGGCATAATTTACAGCACGGTGACTATAGTTAACGATACTATACTGTATATTGGAAAGTGGCTAAGAGAGAGAATCTTGAAAGTTCTCATCACAAGAAAAAAGTGTAATTATATGAAGTAATGAATGTTAACTAAACTTATTGGGGTAATCATTTTGTAATATATACATATATCAAATCATTATGCTGTATACCTTAGACTAATTTAATGTTATATGTCAATTATATCTCAATAAAATTGTAAAAAAAAGAATGTCTAATTCAATGCGGAGTCAAGATCTGTAAATACCTCCGACAAACATACTTATAATTCACTTAATCTCTTGGAGGACAACAGAGCCGCATAGCAGGAATTATATTTTCTACTTTTCACCATAGGCTCAGATGGCAAAGTGAATGACTTTGAATTAAGAGATTCTTATAAGATAAGAAAAGAAAAGTTAAATAAGCATATGCCCTAGTGGTTTGAAAAGTAAACAGGCTGTCACTTGATTTGAGGATGCATGGAAACCTCTTTCTAGCATTTCCTGCATGACCTGTCCTGAGGAACGAGGACCATTGTACTTCCCTGTCCCATACTGTGTGCCGTGTATGATATATAAGGTTTGCAAAGCACAAAAGTTCATTAGTTCGTTATATTATTATTGGCAAAGAGGCAGATGCAAAATGTTTAGAAACTCTTGAAGACTGGCTTTAGATTCTTAACTGTTCTGGGTTTTGTTCTAACGCACAGGGTTAAATGAGTGACCAATGTGCTGTGTTGTACTTTGTTTTGTTTTCTGTAATCCTATGCATGGTGAGCCTGCTGTCTCCCAAAAAAAACAAAGTATAGCTTAAACTACCACTTACCACAGACTCTTTCATTCTCATTCTAGAATCAACACTTTATATTTTCCTTGTTAGAAAATTAGCAATGCAGGTCCTATCCCTTGGATCGGTGGATGAAGGGAAGAGAGCATGTGTATAGATTACTCAGTTTCCTGTGGGGGAATGCAAACACAAAGAGAAGTGAAGGATAGAGAAGGAAAATACCAGAGCAGCCAGAAATAAATGGGCCACTCAAAAGTGGTTGCCTGGAACGTGGGGAATGAAAGCCTGTGGTAATTGTTTGAAACTGAATAAGTCAATTGTTTGATACCATTTTAAAATATTTGAAAGTTCATAACCTCTAAGTAAAGTCAATGTTTTTATAACCAAGATAACCAGAGTAGTGCAAAGCCAACACTCTTTCTAAAAACATTTAAAATATAATTATTATAGTTAGTTTATAAAATATGTTGTGTAAAGCATCCATTGTCAATTTTTTAATGTATTCTAAAATAGGAAGTGGCCTCTAATGGGGAATGAAAACAGGTGAGACCTTCTTTCTTGACAACTATATTCTTAGGTTGTATCATGGTTGGCTACCATTATATAAACTTGAAGATCTGGGTAATGAAATAGATCATAACCAAGAATAGGAAGAAAAGAAAGAGAGAAAATGATCTCTTCAGTATGACTATTTAATTCAGATGTCCTATGAACAAACCTGTATCTTGTGTCATCTCATATAAGACACTACCTATGAGATAACTGGGAACAGAGTTCACATTTGACAGCTCTTTCCCACTACTGTAATATTAAAATCCCTACAGTCTGGAGGAAAGACTCATCCTTTTACAACCACCATGGCCCTTCATCCTTAGTGTAAGCTTCAAATGCAGCTAAGCGTGTCCTTGCGTTCTGAGACCAGAGTTTCAGTCTCTAGAATTGTTTCAATTCTGTTGAGTTCTGCTATAAATGATATAGAGAGAGAACCAAGGCCTTTCTCTCTGTCCACGTGAGGGTCAGGAAAGTTACATGGGCAGGTCAAAGGAAGTTAATCCTTAATCATACCTGGTTAGCAAAGCTTTGTGTGTTTGTACGGGTCCAAGAACATGTTTGCTGAATCAGAGCCAGTCAACATAGTTTTTTAGGTAATTTTTTTCTTTACTCAGTACACTTGGGTAGAAAGAAGGTCTCACAACTCAGAGCCCGCATGACTGACTGGACCTCTCAAAAACCTCGGTCTACATGTCACCTTCCCCCAAAGCCTAGTAAATCTCAGACGTAAACATTCCAGTTGTCTGAAAGAGTTACTTTTCATTTCACACCATATTTGTTCATAAAGAACTTCATCTGACAACATTTTCTGATGCAGTAAAATCTGCTGGTTGTCTTAATTATGAATTTATTACACTGGCTTAATTTGACAAACTGTATTTACTGTATTCATTCCACTCTGAGTAAATTTGCCGTCAGTCTATGCCCCCCAGGAATTTACCCTCTAGCTGGTGTAGATGACCATGAGGGAAACAACTTTATAGGATATTTACACAGCAAAATATAACCAAGGACCAAAAACTATAGGGCAGCTATGTCAAGGTCAAGGGAAGTTCACTTTCTAAATATAACAATCAAGGATAAATGGGAAGATAACTCGATGGTCATTTTCTGTCATCAGCGTATGCCCAGTGATTTATTTTAGACTGGCTCTGGCTTTGTAAAAAGCCCAACAGTCAAAGGGCTGGAGAGATTCCTGAAGTTTGCAATAGCAGTAATAAACTTTAAAGAAGTTGCTAGCAAGATGCTACAGAGACCAAAGTAGCCCAAATATCCCAAACATGCAGCAATGGTTGTGTAATCATCCACCCAACCACAAATTCCTGAAGTTCCTCCAGATGCCACACAGAAACCTGGGTTTCTGAATCATCCAAGTAATAGCCAGCCTCATACACAAAATAAGATCTTCAACGTGTTTTTAAATCTGAAAATTGCTTAAGATTTAAAGAAAAATGGAAGTCATTCAATTTACTCCTCAAAACTACAGAGAATTCACCACAAATGGTAGGGTGAGATTTCTAAAAATCTAAATAATTTTAGTGGGAAGGATTTTGTGGTTGACAGGCTTTCAAACTCAAGGGGAAATGAATTGAGAAGAATGATTTTATAATCACTTATAAGAAAACCAAGAAGAGTTCTTACAGGTATTTTTATATTTACTAACAAAGTGTTTTTGAAATGATAGCTATCATTTCAATGTTCTCCATGTGCCAGGCACTTGGCATACATTTTCTTGGTTTTTACAATGACACCAAGCAACACCGCTATTGTCTGGATGAAGTTTTAAAACCTGCCCAAAGTCATACATACAGTAAATAATAAAACTAGGGTTGTATCACTTCAAAGCCCATTCTACAGGAGAGATGATGGGAGCACTGCAAGATTTCATATAATATACTTCCCATAATATCTCCATGCTCTTCCGGAGTTTCTTCCGTAAGCTTTTCAGAAACAACGTCCATGTCGTCTCCATGTCTTCTTTTGAACGTCTTTCTGCATCCAGTCATTCAAGCTTTGCTTCTTCTGAGGCTCCACCTATGTGCTATTCAAAGTAGAGTCTTCAGGGACTGAATATTGATAAAGATGTTTTAAAATTGGCAACTGCCTCGTATATCATTCAGTGGGAATGGCTGGGTGATACTGCAGCTCTCTGCCCCTGTAACCTGACTGCTGGGTCGGCCCTCTACCTTGCAGTCGAGTTTCTCTGCCATAATTAATGTCCTGGGTCCTGTGAGTAGGAGAAGGGCATTTTAAATCTTTGCCAAGGAGAGTCACTTCCTGCTTATACTCCACCAAGCTGAATACAGATTCTCACATTGCATAGAATCATAACACTTCCTGTTTTTCACCATCATACATCTCAATGGCGGCTGCAGTTTATCAGCATTACCTTTAACTACCTTATGCTAATAACCAGGTTGCTTGGATCCTAACAGGAATCACAGTGAATCATAAAGGTCTTATTAAAAAACTTTTTGTTGGGGAATTGAGCCTTGATTTTTACTCTTGGTGCTATTAATTTGTAAATCTGAGGAGGGAAAAATCTCTCTAAAAAGAAGTAGTGTTCCATCCAAAATTCATTTTGTCACCGTCTTTTTTATTAATGTTAATTGCAGTATTGTTTAAAACAGCACATTATAGAATCTCAATGAATCCTAATGAATCAGAGGATTTATTTCAGTCTAACAATGGCTAAGTACTTTTCCTTAAATTGAAGTATAGTTGCTGTACAACATTATATAAGTTACAGGTATACAATATAGTGATTCACAATTTTAAAGGTTACACTCCATTTATAGTTACTGTAAAATATTGGCTATATTCCCCGTGTCGTACAGTATATCCTTGTAGCTTATTTTATACCTAATAGTTTGTACCTCTTACTCCCCTACCCCTATATTGTTCCTCCTCCCTTCCCTCTCCCCCCTGGTAACCACTAGTTTGTTCTCTATATCTGTGAGTCTGCTTCTTTCTTTGTTATATTCACTAGTTTGTTGTATTTTTTAGATTCTACATATAAGTGATATCATACAGTATTTGTCTTTCTCTGTCTGACTTATTTCATTTAGCACAATGCCCTCCAAGTCCATCCGTATTTCTGCAAATGGCAAAACCTCATTCTTTTTTATGGCTGAGTAGTATTCCATTGATTATACCATATCTTCATTTTTTTTTTTTTTTTTTTTTTTTTTTTTTTTTTTTTTTTTTTTTTTTTTTTTTTTTTTTTTTTTTTTTTTTTTTTTTGGCGGTACGCGGGCCTCTCACTGTTGTGGCCTCTCCCGTTGTGGAGCACAGGCTCCGGACGCGCAGGCTCAGCAGCCATGGCTCATGGGCCCAGCCGCTGCGCGGCATGTGGGATCTTCCCGGACCGGGGCACGAACCTGTGTCCCCTGCATCGGCAGATGGACTCTCAACCACTGTGCCACCAGGGAAGCCCCCATATCTTCTTTATCCATCCATCTATTGATGGACACTTAGATTGCTTCCATATCTTATTTTTACACCATCTTTTTGCATCTGGTCTTATTCCAGGGTGGAGAGAGCAGAGGTTCTCGAGCAATAGATTGAAATCTGCAACCTATGAACAATGACTCCCAAGCCAATTTTCTCCAGCCAGATCTTACCCTCAGCTCTAGATTTGCGTTAGTATTTGCAAAGGTATATCATCTCCCAGATACTGCCATGCATTCTTCAAACTAAATATACTGAGAAATAAATGCCAAAATCAACTAACTACCTCTTGGTGTCTTAATAGAACCTCATCTAACCTATTCATGTGAACCAGAAATCTAAGTGTTTAAATAGATCATTAAGTTCTATTCTGTCATTCCCATCTCCTAAATAGCTTTCAGTTAAATCCCTTCCTACCTTCTGCCACTTCTTTTGTTGGCAATATCATTACCGAACATGCGAGTCATGCTGCCTGCCACGCCCACACAGACTTTTCCCACCCTGCCTCTTTTATGAAAGAGGTATTAGCCCCTTTTTTGAGCAAGGGCTGCCAGTAAATGGACCAGAGCAGACACACCTGTGCCAAGAGTCTAGCAGGTGATTAATGAGGTCACTTAACTCAGAACATTCTGTTCAAAAAGAGGCAGCAGCATCTAGCAGATTAGTTCCTGCCATAATTTGGATGTGGACCCTGGGAGGAACTGACCTATCAATAGAAAGAGGAGGGCAGAGCAGACATTGCTGAGTGAAGCCAAGAATTTTGTGTCAGAAGAACAGAGCGAGATGTTGGTCCTTAGAGGTGCTGTATCATAGACAGATTGACGATTGCAAATCTGGCACACAAGAACACGTCAATGAGCACTCATTTGTATTAAGGTAATTAGTCTTTTATTAAGGAAATAGTTTCTCTGCCTTGCAACCAAAAGAAAGTAACTAACACCACAAATAGAGGGGTCAGGAGTATCCTTGCAGTCACAGTCCCTTACAGGGGGTGCGGATCTGTTGGTAGGGCTGTGGAAGACTGGACAACCTGTTCCAGGATGGAGGAGCAAGCAATCCATGTGTGGCAAAGGTAAAGTGGATTCTGTCCTGGCCAAAGCAAGGCTTGGTGCTTTTGCTTTGGAGAAATTCCAAGGAAATGGGAAACGCAGGTGAAATTCTTCCTCTCTCTGTATCTTTCTCCTTGTACTGACCTTTCTAGAAGAATAGGCACCAAGTTGTTAAAGGTGGTTACTTTTGGATGATGGAAATATAAGAGGCTTTTAAGATCTTTCAAGTTACCTGTATTTTTCCCCAACAATGTACATGCTCTGATTTTTGATAAAGAAATAAGAAAGAAAAAATGAAAAAAAAAAAAGAGAGAAATGAAATTCAAGAATCCCAGAGCTGGACGACCGCCTCTCATACGATTAGACGGTTGCATTGGGAAAGCACATGCTCTGGTCCAAGGTTGCCTGGTTGAAAGCAGATAAAGAAACACAGGGCCACCACATGACTTGGCTTCAGGAAACCCTTTCTATGTGTAATCGGTATTCTGAGACCACTTAAAATCAGATCCAAAACTAATAGTATCCACTGCTGAATTGCAATGTCAAGCTGAATTGTCTGACTTGCCAGGTTTCTATGGTTAAAATTAATGCCCTGCTTGGCAAAGACTGTCACACTAGCAATAGGAACCATCTGAGAGGAGCCAACGCAGTCTGGATTTCCCGACTCCTGGGTCCCTTTGAATTATACCTCTGCATTCATCTGCTTCCCCCAAGAGTGGAATGAGGTAGAGGCCAGTCATAAGGATTCAAACACAACATTAGATCCAGTGGTGTGCTAAATCCGAGTGTGGGAAATAAAAATACTATCAAAACTATTATAGGAGTTGTCTCAGGAGTATGGGGGAGAGCTTCATGAGAATACGTAGAGATGCATTTTACATTTGCTTAACCAAGGGGTACAAAACATTGTCTGAGAAGATCTAGCCAAATTCATTCCAAGCTTGAGATGAGAAAGGAAGGGGATGAAGGGAAAGCAGAGGCAAATGGTTTCACCTCTCCAGGCACATGTGGAGCTCTGTGGTAGGTTGTGACCAACACAGACAGAGGGCTGAAGTACGCTTGCAGACAACAGATCTTTGGAGGAAATGTGAACTTGGTTGCGGGGTTGTGGAAGACTGAGGAACCTTGGGGACAGTGCCTACCAAACATTAGGTTGGGATCTGCCATCTATAGTCAATGACTCCTAAGTCAACTATCTCCAGCCAGACTTCTACCCTGAGCAAACTTCTGTGGTTCCAAAGGTTGCTGGGATCAGCTGAGACCCAGCCAGTAACAGTGAAAAGCCAGACCACCAATGGTTCGTGTGAAAAAGGTTTACAAATGATGCAGAAGACAGGAATATTTGAATGCTTCTCTATCTTTGTGTCCTACTGAACTGCTCCAAACTAGGCTCCCCATTTGGGCTGGAAGACACACCCTTCTCCGAATCATTAAAAAGAGTATAATAAGAGAAACCATCTTGGCAGTGAAAACTACTTTCCTGATGAGGCTTCACAGACAGGGAAAGGAGACAGCTATTTTAAAAAACCAAATAGATATTTTGAGTAAATCTGCACTAAATAAAATAGTAGCACCCAAGTAGGTATGGCATTCTGGTGCTGTAGGATGAAGCCTAAATCTCATTTGTCTATGCTTTGAGATCCAGGACTATGAAGAATCCAAATTAAAAGAAAGTTCAATGAAGATCATCCTTGTAGGGAAAAGACTAATATGCAAAACATCTTCTAGAAATTGGAGTAAAGAAAATGGGAAGAATGGGCTGTTCCATGGAGAGGGAGAGTGTATAACCACAGAGAGAAGGAGAAACTTTCAATGAGATTGAACTCATGTCACAGGCATGAGATTAGCCTGTCTTGATGGTTTCTGTGTTCAGTTTGCTTATTAAGACATCCCCCCTTTTTTTTGAAAAAGATCTGAGTGAGTCTGATTTGGACAAACCAAAGATCCAGGCTAGCATCTGTCATTAGGTCTTATGTAAGCTAGTCTTAACGTTCTTTTATCTTCAGTCTTTTCCCACTCTACCTGCCATGTAACTTCTAGAATAATATTCATCAAAAATAAAAATCCAGTCAGGTTATTCTGCCTTCAAACCCGTCTATGACACTCAGTATGATCCTGCAGAATTTTCCCATTCCTACTCTTCACACATCATCACAGAGGCTCTTGGCTCTAGTCACGGAACCATCTCAAATCGCTTAAGCGTATCAACTCTATTGCCTTGGTAAACTTAGACCTAGCTTTTCTCCTCTCCTGGCTTCAGCTCCTGCCTGATTCTCCCAGCCATGCTTGGTGCACACTGCATGACACAACACTCAGTCCAGAAGATCACTGCCTCCTTACAAAACCCTTCACCGACTAGGCCTAGAAATAAATGTTTCCCTTCTTCTGTTCTTCTAAAGCTCCCTTCACTCTTGTTAATGGCACCAATTCCATTGTGTCTTTGTTTACCCTCGTGCTTCTCCCACTGCAATGCAATCTCCTTAAGAGTGGGAAGAATCCCTTTGAATCTGTAAATTATCTTTAATTATCTTGAAATGCCCAGCACTTGGCACAGTTACTAGGATGCTATAATGTTTATTGAAAGAATGACTAGTGATCATTACCTACCAGATGTCCCCAAAAGGCACAGGCAATGTCCTAGACAGAGCTTGGGGTTGTTAAGATGAAGTCTCTGTGTGGAGTTCAGGGGCAAGCACCCCACCTCAGCCCCGTCTATTGTATCCCATCCTTTTGAGAAGCTCAGTGACTCCTCAAAAGTGGATTAAATTTGACTTCCCTTTCCCAAGGCAGACTCCTGTGATTTGGAAAACTTCCTATCTGACCATTTACTCAGGGCTTGATTGTCCATCAACATGGTCATGACTCTCTTACCTAATTCATTTATTTCATCTATAATATTGGGCAATGGAACTAAAGTGCTTGAGCCACCAAGTGTGGAGCAGATTTGCAGGTCCAGTGCATCCTAATTCTGCTTATGTGTCTATTTTTGAAATGTGACATTTTTTAAAGCTCCCTTTAATATTTCAGTAAGCCTTTATTAAGAGTGTACTATATGCCAGGCATGATTTTTATTGTCACAATTTATTGGGCATATGGCAGGGCCAATTTACGCACTACCAGTCAGGTGTGAAAGAAATGTAGTTTATTTTCTACATCTAACTTAATTTTGCTCCCAAGCTATCGCACTGCTGGGTACTGAGAGAAAACATGACTGTTGAATGACAGTATATAATCTCTTTGGGGCAGTCACATTAGAGTAAATCCTCGGTCCTTTTGTTCTCTACCCTCATTCCCAGGATGGGTTCTGAATGTATGGGGGATTTTCAAGGCCATGAGTTACTGGGACAGAAGACACTTTGAGACCACCCCCAGAGATCCCGGGAATGGATGACTTGTGGTCCTTATTGACTTCTACAGTAATGTCTGCCAGTCATGGGCTGTCCTATGGGCCCATGGTACTGATCTCCTGACCAAGCACACTTACTTCTGGGTTTCTCCCATGGCCCATGCACGTGGAAGGAGTTGGAGGAGAGTGAGGAGTCTGACCTCCAGCCCTCTATCTCACCCCTCGCTCAGCCACTTGTAACGTTTCCTTCAGGACATCACTCCTCAAACTATAGTGGATTCCCACCCCTGCCCCCAATCCACAGCAGACCCATATTTTTGTAAAGTACAATAAAAATCAATTACTAGACAAATAAAATAGTAAAAAGGCACACAATACAAGCCCCAGTTTTAAAAAATAATTATTTGAGTCAAGAGGTATAATATCAGTTGTCTTAGTCCATCTGGGCTCCTAAAAGAAAAATATTATAGATTATGTGGCTTATAAACACCAGATATTTGTTTCTCACATTTCTGGAGACTGGAAGTCCAAGATTAGGGCACCAGGAGGGTCAGTTCTGGTGAAAGCCCCCTTCCAGGATGCAGACCTCCAGTGTCTCATGTTATCTTCACACGGAGGAAAGCAGAGTGGAAGCAAGCGCTCTCCTGACTCTTCCCAAGGGCACTAACCCCACTCATGAGCTCTCCACCCTCATGACCTGTCTCATCCTAATCGCCTCCCAAAGGCCCCACCTCCTAATGCCATCACATTTGGGGATGGGATTTCAACCTATGAATTTGGGGGGGACACAAACATTCAGTCCATAACACTAGTCTATCAAATTGGTATAAAATTTCTAAATGCTTACTCCCCATTTCAGAACTGATCTCAGTGTGGACTGGAGGCCAGCACCTTCTCAGGACCACACTTTGAGTAGCACAGGCCTAGAATGTGCCACGTTGGGCCAAGAACTTGTCTAAGGTGGTCTTTAGTCTTAGGCAGTGCCCAGGGAAGGGAAGAGCAAGTCCCACTACACCAGAATTCTGCACAGTTTCTCTGTTTTATTTTGTCTATCAGCCTTCAAGTGCCACGCCCAGCTATACTTACTTTCAACATGCCCCAGGGTTTAGCCTCAGGGGTAAGAGAGGACACCTTCTTTCCTGACCCTGGTCCCTCTTGGCATCTGCCTCTCTGACCAGGAGCCTCTCCATTTTCTCCCCTTGCTTTCCATCTGCTTGGGGCTGATAGACAAAACCCTCTGTCTTTGCTTTTGATATGTGACCAGTAGGGATTTTTTCCCCCTTCTCTTGTTCTTCTTTCTTTCTTGTTTTCTTTCTCTCTCTCTCTCTCTTTTTTTCTTTTTGGCATTCTAGAAAACACTTTTCAGTCTCTAAAAGGCTCAACCCTCTTGCTGGAATTTTTTTTTAAGTTGGCTTTGGAACTCAAAGCTGATCAATGCCCTCTTTGTTCCAGCTGGTACCCGCCCTCCTTCTGAGAGGACAACTGCCATTGACAAAGTGGGTGGGGAGCCTCGGAGGCAACAACAAAAAAAGTACAGGGTATGAAAATATTTCATAAAGTGCCTATTACACTGACATCTGGGTGATACAAATAGGAGTAATTAAGAAGGATTTTAAAACTCTTCATCAGATCAACATATACACACTACTATATATAAAATAGATCACTAATAAGGACCTACTGTATAGCACAGAGAACTCTACTCAATACTCTGTAATGACCTATATGGGAAAAGAATCTAAAAAAGGGAGGATATATGTATACGTATAACTGATTCACCTTGCTGTGCTGCAGAAACTAACACAACATTGTAACTCAACTATACTCCAATAAATTTTTTTTAAATTAAAAAAACTCTTCATCACTATTACGTGATACCTGATTGATAATTGCATAAAATGATGCTTTCGATGCAAACATTTATACATTCCTTTACTGTACCCTCATCTCACAACAAGACAGGAGGAGTTTTCAGGATACATATCTTTATATGTATGAAACCAAAAGTAATAGCACTAGTAGAAAATACAGTAAAAATTGTAAAAGTTATTCAGTGTGTGTGTGTGTGTGTGTGTGTGTGTGTGTGAACAACTGGCAAGAGAACCCATTTTTAACTGAGGGATCTTTATGCACTCTTGGGATTTTAACTCACATACAAATTAACCTCTGCTTTACTCTCAGGAAAACTGAGTTGCCCAAAGAAAATTGGATGGTTCCTCCTGGATATTCTTATATTTCAAAAATTATAATTTTGTAAATATGCCTGCAAACTTACTTTATAGAATTCAAAATAACCATCAAAAGAAACTAGACAATCTAGACAGTGTTTGTACATTTTTTTCTTCCTATTATCAATTATTTATTGTGACCACATAAATAATTCTAGTCATTATTTCTATTTCAATAGCTATTACATACTTGAAAGTGTTGTAAAAACTAAATTCCAGTTTCCTGAGATCTTATCTCTTTAAGACTTAGAGATGAACACGGGTCTCATTCACTGCACTATTTGAAATTTTTGCTCAGGGCCTGGAATAGCAAAGAAACCAAATAAATCTTCACCAAATTAATTATTAGAAGTGAAAGCTCACCTTCCCGTAACTTCTACTGGAAACACTATCCTTCAATGTGTGCACATTTTAAATTAAACTAACATTTTAAAAGAGGTAGGAAACACAATTTTTTAAAAAAAATTCTAAACAAATGTTGCTATATATATCTACAGTATCTTTCAATAATAGTATTAGTCAGAGTCTAGGTAGGAAAGAGATGGCACAGTCAAACTGTATATTTGGGGAGAATTTAATTAAGGGATTACTTTCAAGGATGTGGTCTGGATTTAGGGAAACTACAAAACATAGTGCAGTACCACAGAGCTAGTTACCAGGAGCATTGCTACCATCCTCAAACTAAAGAACCCCAGGGGAGCTGAACCCCAAGACGGAGAAAGCTTCATAAACTGACCATCCTCTGAAGACTCCAGCAAAAAATGGAGAAACCAAGCTAAAGAACATAAACATACATTTCTGTTACAGATACAAGTAGCATTTTAAACAACATGAACATTTAGGTTGTTTAAAGGTCCATCATCAGATGAATGGATAAAGACGATGTGGTACCTATATACAATGGAATATTACTCAGCCATAAAATGAAGGAAGTCATACCATTTGCAGCAACATGGACAGACCTAAAGATTATCATACTAAGTGAAGTCAGAGAAAGACAAATAACATATGACATCACTCATATGTGAAATCTAATTTTAAAAATGATACAAATGAACGAATCTACAAAACAGAAACAGACTTACATATATCAAACACAAATTTATGGTTACCAAAGGGGAAATGTGGGGGGAGGGATAAATCAGAAGCTTGGGATTAATTTACACACACTACTATAGATAAGATGGATAACCAAGGACCTACTGTATAACACAGGGAACGCTACTCAATATTCTGTGATACTCTATATGAGAAAAGAATCTGAAAAAGAATGAATATATGTATAGGTATAACTGAATCATTTTGCTGTACACTGGAAACAAACACAACATTGTAAATCAACTGTACTCCAATAAAATTTTAAAAATAAAACAAACATGGAGTTTGTTCTTCTTTCCCACTACTTACTGTCACCTCTCATTGACAATATTGTAAACATTATGTGCCTTTGGATCGAGGGATGCAACCAACCCAAAGTGATCCCTGCACCCTGCAAGAAAAGAGCCTGGGGAATAAATATCTGTCTTTACTCTCCTTCTTCCCTCTGATGTCCTGCTGAGGGTTCCCACTGGAAAACTCGACCAGAAGTCAGGTTAAGGAAGTTGCTACCTTCAGTCAAAGTCCTAGTCTCCAGAGATGGGTGGAGGAGAACAGAAAGTGAAGATTGAGGGAAAAACACAAGACGTCTAACACACTCAGTGCGCTGTCTTGCAATGTACACATGGTTGTGTTTGTGCTCTTTAAAATATTTTGTACCTGATATGTGCTTAAAAAGTGTGAAAGAGCTAACAGAAGGATATAGGCATACTTATCAAGAGTAACCTAATTTATCTCATTTTCTTTTCATAATACCTGTGGTAACAATAGTAAATACGTTTCTTGAGCTATCATTAAGTCCCAGGTACCATACATTTTCGGATTGTAGTAGGTCTGTCATGCTTTGTAGTCACCAGCCATAAAAAAATCTCCTTAAATGTATGGACTTTCCCTCTTTGTGAGTCTTGTGGTCAAAGCCAGGGCTGAGTTTCTCAGCCTCAGTCATGGAGCCCAGGTTAGGCTAATCAGACTTCTCCAAGCAAGACTGGGTTTGGAAGAGAGCAAAGAGAGAAGGAGACTGCACAGGCCGCCCCGTCCCCGGCGCTCATGGTGTGTCAGGGCACAGAGGCGAGAGGAACAGGGTTCATAGCAGTAAGTGTCCTTTGCTCAGCCTGGTAGCATGGACTGCTGGGCCCTCGCCCAAGCCGGGAGTGAATTCAATATTTTTCTTGGCTATGAGGCCGCCATGTCTGATTTTCTGGCCTTTCCAAAGATTCTGTAAACCATCTTTAATAACTTTCTTCTCTACTAAAACTAGCTACATTATGTTCTGGTTTTTGTAAATGTTTTTTTAAAACATCTGGCGGATACAAATTTTCAAAAACATTTTAATACAGTCTTATGAAATGTTGCTGCCAATAAAGAAATGGGAGCTTGGAAAAGTTAAGATTATACAATTCATAAGCAGCCAAAGGGCTGACCACAGAAATCCACTCCCCACAGTGGCCTCTTTGCCCCCTGTGCCAGCTAATTCACCTGCAGAGTCAACGACAGACTCCACAGAAGAAGGGAGTCCTGAAGGAGATGCTTTAGAGAGAGTTAAGGAAAGCAGATAATTAACAGTTGAGAGATCAACTTGTCTATGAAAAAGAAATAAACGAATCATTATTTTTCAATGGAAGTAGGAAAGGAATGTCATCCGGGAGTGACAGCCACCTCAAACTGAAAACATTAGAGTTTCTTTTGTCTGTTTGTTTGTTTTCTTTCCCCTCTCTTTGAGTATCTTAGATGTCATCCAGACTCCTATTGGCCCTTGGAGCATAACATATATTTGGTGTCATCTCCATTCATTCAAATTGGCAAAATTGTCCATAAAATTCTGTTCCATTCACTCTGTTCTGGTTCCTGAATTCATACATGCTCACTCTGTACACAGAAATCACCCCCTTCACCTGTTTTCACTACTCCTTTTGTTTAAAAAAAAAACTTTATTGGAGATCTGTGGGCACATTAAAGGGTTACATCGTGTATCACGCAAAATTTTCACATCTTACCTCCTTTATTTTTTTTTAATTTATTTATTTTATTATTTTTGGCTGCGTTGGGTTTTTGTTGCTGCACATGGGCTTTCTCTAGTTCCAGCGAGTGGGGGCTACTCTTCCTTGAAGTGCACGGGCTTCTCACTGTGCTGGCTTCTCTTGTTGTGGAGCACAGGCTCTAGGTGCGTGGGCTTCAGTAGTTGCGGCACGCGGGCTCGGTAGTTGTAGCTCACGGACTCTAGAGCGCAGGCTCAGTAGTTGTGGCGCACGGGCTTAGTTGCGCCGTGGCATGTGGGATCTTCCCGGACCAGGGCTTGAACCCGTGTCCCCTGCATTGGCTGGCGGATTCTTAACCACTGTGCCACCAGGGAAGCCCCTTACCTCCTTCATTCTTGTCCTCCCTTCTTTCATCCTTCCTTCCCAGATTGCCCCCAGTTCTCCAAATTATGTTCCCTTCAGGAAAAAAGAGAAATGAAGTCATTCCCTTACAACAAACATTTATATCCAGACCCATTAAAATGTTCAGCAGAACAAAAGATCGTCATCCACTTAACGAAACCCATGTCCTCAGAAGGCTAGAACAAAAGTCAAAGAAATCAAGCTGAAGAACACAAACATACATTTCTGTTACAAATACAAGTAGCCTTCTCAACCATTTAATAAGGATGCATTAGCAATCACCAGGATTTTCCCTCAGACAGAAGAGACCAAAAGAAAGGGAGAGAATCGAAATCCTAAGGGCACTGGGGCAGCGGGGGAAGTGGCCGGGATTGGAGGCAATGTCTAAGCTTAAAATCCTGGCTTCCTTCCACATCTTTACTAGCTCTTTAAGAAGAAAGGTTCCTTAAAAGCGTTTTCAATCTGATTCTAACCTAGAAGCCTATCTATGTTGTGTGTGGGTCTGCGGTAACAACATTTGAGAGGTGACACCAAGTAGTGGGAAATAAGAATAAGCTTCATGTCAACAAAATTGGTTTTCTTTGAACATCTATGTATTTTAAGACGTTTTCAAATTATATGGAGGAGTCTATAGATTTTTCTAGCTGCCCCAAATGTCCTCGGCGTGAAAATAATCTCAACATCGCAACTTTTTTTAACGAAAGGCATCCAAATGCAGATAATAGCTTTGCCATTGAATTGGCAACTTGGACCCATTTTATAAGTGTGTCGAACTACAGAAACACAAAGTAATGAAACCTAGCTCGTGACACATACGGAAACCCACGTCATTACCTTGTAATTACATCTCACACTACGTGAAGCCGAAACATAATAGACATTCATAAATCATATTACAGAGCGTCGACACCTTACAAGTTCATAATATCTTTTTAACGGAGTCAGTGGGGTTTTTAAGATATGCAGAAAGTGATTTTTGTAAAGTAAAACTAGGGGCTGTATTAATACTGGAAAGGGAAGAACAGGCATCCTAGACTAGTTTAAACTGTAACTTCCACTCCTGGGAGTTTAACATACTGTGTTTTTTAAAATACATAATGTCGTTTGTAAAAGGAATTGAACTGGAACAACCAGTTAAAAGCAACCTCTGGGGAGGAGAGAGGATACTAACTGATTACTTGGTTTGAGTTTCTTGTAGGTCCAGTGTTGGTAATTTGCTACAGTTTTCCTTTTTCAAAAAGAAAGGATTTTGTTTTGTACACTCATTTTAATAGCAGCAGTATTCACAATAGCCAAAAGGTGGGAGCAACCCAAGTGTTCGTCGACGGATAAACGGATAAATAAAAGATAAAAAGGAGGACGGTTTTTAAAATAAAAAAGAAATTAATCAAATAATTCAAAAGAAAATGACACTGAAAATAAACAAAGAAGATCTAACAGAGATAATGGGAAATCCCTATAAACCACAAAACCAAGTAAAGAGAATCATGCTTAAAAATTATATTTCAAGAAATCTACCCTCCGCCTAAAAAGAAAGAAAGGATTAAAATGTAGTCAATATCCCAGGTTCTCGTCTTGATTCGTTCTTCTGCTCTCTGGGGAAGGACACATCCCTCAAGTGCTCATCAGTTTGCTGCCTTCTGTTTACAAGTCTTAGTTATCAGAAGTTCGAGTGTGTCTGTTGAGGTTTGAAAATAGACAACGAACCGAAAAGCCCTGATGTCCAGTCGACATAGGTGATTTGAAGTGAAAGGGGAAAATCTCAAACCTTAACAATTTCTTTCAAAAACTGGAATCATAAAAATTCAAAAGAGGGAATTTAAATCATTTGTTTCTCCAGTGGAACTGGTGAAGATAAAAATTATTATTACTGGGGGAGTAATATTCTACAGTTTCTATATACCAAGTATCTGCCCTCAGTTGGCCAGTCTGACACTCAAAGAGGTTCTGTCTCAAGGGTGTTAAGGCATGACGCCCTGGTGTGAGTCAGGGGCTCTGCACCTCCTAGCCTGTCCTCTACACAGGCCTGTGGACAGAGCTGGGCAGCCCCCCCAGTGAGAATTTCTTCAGGGCCATCCCGGGAAACTCCGAGAACACTTGTCTCCTTGTAGCAAGAGACCTCCTGAATCCCAGATGCAGAAACATGTGCCTCTCCTTAATCTGAAAGGAATTTGGCTTTTTGTGAGGCGAGCATCTGCAGCTGGAGAAGCAAGAGCAGAAACGAGCCCCTCCCAGGAAGGCATCACGAAGCTCGGGAGCTAGATTGTTAAACACAAGCGGGAAGAAAACAAATGTAACCCAACCGAAGACAAAGGTTTTCAAAGCTTTGGGTATTTCTCTCCCGTGGCATTACGAGTGGACAAGAAGAAGGAAAATTCTATCTTGTGGTGAAGCAACAATAAAGGAACTTTAGCGGCGGCTGAGGCAGATAGGAAATGATAAATCAGACACCTGTATGCCCAGATGCCAAGCTCTTTGACTCTCCTTGCTAATTCCAAAACAGAATATACTGCTTGTCACATGCTTCACATAAAACCCTTTGAAAAGGGAATTCATTAGAGAGAGAGTTCACAATATAATGAAGCAGACATTTATTGCTAAAATGATTGCTGACCCGACTTTTCAGTTATTTTGGTTCACATTAAGATACTCCTGGCTTCTGGCTTCAAAAGCATATTGAGGGACTTTTCCGGTGGCACAGTGCTTAAGAATCCGCCTGCCAGTGCAGGGGACACGGGTTTGAGCCCTGGTTCGGGAAGATCCCACATACAGCAGAGCAACTAAGCCCGTGAGCCACAACTGCTGATCCGCATGCCACAACTACTGAAGCCCACACACCTAGAGCCCATGCTCCACAGCAAAGAGAAGCCACCGCAATGAAAAGCCCGTGCACCTCAATGAAGAGTACACCCCGCTCGCCACAACTAGAGAAAGCCCGCGCACAGCAATGAAGACCCAACACAGCCAATAAATAAATAATAAATAAATTTATTTTTTTAAAAAAAAAAGCATATTGAGTATAAAGTAATGGGCAGTGGTGCCATATGCTTCCAGAGGTCACATGCAGAGCAACCCCAGACCCCGATAACACATCTGGGAATCCAAACATAAGTGGAGAAAAGGGTCTTTGAACAGTGAAGAAAACAGTTGTCACAAAGCTAATACCTTTTCTTCTGGAGGTAGGAGAGAGTTGATATGGCCATTGGAACAATGAATCCCAACTGTGCCATATATATATATAGCCTATCAGTAAAATTTAACAGTAACATGCAAGTCATAATATCTACCGCTAAGGTCTCTATAAAGATTTAATCAGGTAATGCATACACACATCTACCTGAAACACAAAAGATACTTAATAAATGGGAGCTATTAGAAGTTAGTATTTTGAAGTCTAAGAACATCTTTCATGCCCTCCTTCAGTTGATAAAATGTTAATTAAGGAACCAGATTAGAAGCCAAGAAGATATTCACGTACACAAAAAGCCACAGCTGAAAGAAATTAAGTAGCCAGAAAAACAATAGAGGCACAGTATTCAGAAACCAGTCCCACTCCTGGCAAAAAGCCTCTAGGCCTCACTACTCTTTAATGTATCACCGCATTAGAGCACAGAATTCTTGTCCATTATGATGACAGCTAAACGTCAAAGGACCATTAGAAGGATTAACCTGTATATAAGTTGTACAAGAGGGCTAGAGAAATATGCCATATATTCTTGAATGATTTCTGTAAAATTTTTTCAGTTAAAAAACCCTATTGCTTCTTCAAGGGATAAATTCCAAATTTATACTAAGATATCTTTCTCACCTATTAGATTTGCAAAGATCAAAAACTTTGGTACAGGGACTTCCCTGGTGGCACAGTGGTTAGGAATCCGCCTGCCAGTGCTGGGGACAGGGGTCCGAGCCCTGGTCAGGGAAGATCCCACATGTCGCGGAGCAGCTAAGCCCGTGTGCCACAACTACTGAGCCTGTGCTCCGGAGCCCGTGAGCCACAACTACTGAGCTCGTGCACCACAACTACTGAGCCCGCAAGCCACAACTACTGAAGCCTGAGTGCCTAGAGCCTGTGCTCCGCAACAAGAGAAGCCACCGCAATGAGAAGCCTGCGCACCTCAACGAAGAGTAGCCCCTGCTGGCCAGAACTAGAGAAAGCCCGCGCACAGCAACAAAGACCCAATGCAGCCAAAAATAAATAAATTAATTAATTAAAAAATTTTTTTTAAAGTTTGGTACAGTGCTGTCATGGGCGTAGGTGAAAGAAGAACTTTTAAATATTATTGGTGGGAGTGTGTATTGTTACAACTCCTGTTATTACCTTCCACAGGAAGAATTTGACAATATCTATGAAATTACTGATGCATATACTTTGACTGAAAAATGCTTTAAAATGCATACGGCCAACATACTCTCAAGGATGTGAGATGATGAATGTGACCAGGTTACTCTTTGCAACAATATTTACATACATACAATGTACATACAGTGTACATACATACAATAGCAAAATATCGGAAATAATGATGTTAATCAGTAGTGCACTAGTTAAATAACTTATGGCACGAAGTGTTTGGTGGGATATTTTGCACACAGTAAGCAAAAAAGAATGTGGAAACTCCTCAGGGACTGGTCAAAAATAATCTCTGATATAACTTGCTAAGAGAAAAAAAAAGAGGTGTGAAAAGTATTATAATAGACATTGGTGGGTGGAGAAAATATACATGCATATGTTGCTTGTATATTGCTGGAAGGATACACCAGAAGTTAGCAACATTAATTGTACCGGGTATTTGGAGAACTGACGTGGAAGAGGGATTTTTCACTCTTCTGTACCTCTTGAATTTTGAACCATGTAAATACACTATTCCAAAACAAAAGCAAAACAACTTTTTGTTTCAATAGTCTTCTGTGTGAACAAGCCTAGAAAAAGAGGGTGACTGACATGGAGGAAGTTGAAAGGCAGCTGTTGAGTAGGGGTGGTTCCACATACAAGGTCAGGTCCATGGAGTAAGGGAGGTGCAGATGTGTCCGTTGCCATCGAAAGAAAGAGAGAGGCATCTCACTGCTGTGAAGAAGAACATGTGTCAAATACAGACATTGTTTAGGAAGGAAAACTGTTGATCTCAGGTGCAGTTTTATTGTCCTTTCATTCATCTTAACAAAACAAATGAAAAATTGGTTCTTCAATTTTTTTTCTCTTACAAGTCTACCATTGTCTATAATTCATTTATGCCCTGAAATTACACAGGAGTCTTGGCAAATATTTTTTTTTCCAAAATGTGTTCAGTAAAACAATTGTCCAACAAAAGGATCCACTAGAAAGAGGGTTCCGTGATCAAATAGGTTTGGGAAATCCTGAGTATTAGTCTTCATGCTTGGATATTCAGGAAGCACAGATATATTTTCAAAGTTATTTATGCAGGAAATTCACTTTTTGCTTTTAAGCCGAATACCTATTAACAGTTCATGGAAAATAATATTCAAAATTCTGGTTTAGAGAAACTGGCCCCTGTTAACTTTCTCAGATATTACCGTCATGTTTTTGACAGGCACGACAATTGAGCCACAATTTCATAGATACATTTTTCTAAAGGAATAATAACATTTTTCAATTATACTTACAATTTAGTAAAGACTATGGGATTTAGAGCCATAGAACATTCCATTATTGAATTTATCAACTTCATGGTATTTTAAGAAAAGTATTATGACACTGAAGTAATGCAATTCTGATGTAAATTTTCTGTTGTATAGTTGATAGAATTTTGATCTGTTTTGGTCACCAGTGTGTCCTCATCTCCTAGAATAGTGCCTGGCATATAGTAGGAGTTAATAAGTATTTGTCAGACAAATAAATGACAGCATGAATAGAATACACTAATTAATATACTTTTGTGATGCACTAATTATCTAACAATTAAGTATACAAAACACCAAAACTATATTAAACCACTTTTTCTCTTCCTATTTTTGTTATTCCAAAGATATTCCCAGACCTTCTGCTACCTCAGAGGGACAGCACTGTAAACATTGTGTTTGTTATATAGACTTTTTCTAAAGGAATTATTGTCATTTAGGAAGCTCATTAGAAAGTCACATGTATTGCATATTGTGAGCAATGTGAAATAACTGTATTTTCTTCTGGCTATGCCCCAATCTGCAGTGACTCTCAGCACCTTGGGACTGACCTGGCTTGGGTTTGTCAGTGTCTAAAACCATGAAATGTGTCAGAGTTGGGATCGTGTCAAAGTCAGAGGGTGCCCAAGCGGCTTAGCATATCACTGTCAGATGCTGGAATGAGGGTTTGCTGAGTCATCCCGGCACCCTTCAGGGAGCAGGAAAATATTATACAACCTCTGTGGCCCCCAGTCATCCCTGGGGTAAATCAAACTTGGACAAATTAATTAAGTCGTATGTCTATTCAGTCATTCGTTAAATATTTACTAACTATCCACTATATTCCCAGTGGAATGCTGGGTATTAAATCATTCCGTATAAGCTCCCTACTAACAACAAAATTTCATCAGGGGTTACTATGTACCTAGACTTGTGCAAGAATTTTACGTGATATCTCATTTAACCCCACAGCAACCCTCTGAGATCACTACTCTGTAAAACCCATTTTACAAATGAGGATAGGAAGGTACACAGAGGTTATATAGTTTTCACATGGCCACAGCTAGTAAGAGATGGCAGGATTTTACCCAGATTGACTAACTGCTGAGCCTACAGTCTTAGTCTCTCAGCAATAACGGACTCTGCCCTCCCTAGAAGTAAACATATACATCAACATTGTTTTAATTTTTATTTTATATCGGAGTATAGTTCATTAACAATGTTGTGTTAGTTTCAGGTATACAGCAACATTTTAACATAAGGGGAACTCAAATTTGTTAAGCATCTTCTGTGCGCAGTCCTGTGTTTTTCAATTTTTGTATGGTATCTCATTTAATAGACTTACACATTGAAACAGTAAAAAGCAGAAATTAAGAGGACAAGACCAGTTAGCTAAACTCCTGGGTTCAAATCTCAGCTCTTTCACTTACTGGCTATGTCCTTAAACAACTTCTTTCATCTCTCTGTGTCTCAGTTTCTTCATGTGTAAAAGAGGAAAGTGCATACCTTATAGAATCAATGTTATTAAATGAGTTAATACATGAAAAAAACACTTAGAACGTGGCTGGCTCAAAGTAAGCACTATACTTCTTAACTATTTTTCTTTTAATTTAGGTAAAATGTAATTTAAATAAACAAATAAAGGCACTTTAAAAAAAAGGTGGGAAATGCGTGGGTCGGTGGAAAACCAAAAGATAATTTCTCCGCTGTACACGCCACCATGGGATGCTGTGTAGCCAATGTCCTCAGCTCCGACATCAACTAGATGATACGTCTCTAAACCTCAGGATGCTTTTTGTCTCCATCTAATGCACCCTCCACCATCACCATCATCAAAGGGGCTGAGAATTTCCAGCCACTTTGCCCCAAGCTGTCCCAGGATCCAGGGATACTGCTTGGTCTTTTGGGGAGGACTCTAGCCCAGGACCCACCTATTCATTCTATCACATCTGCAAATAGGGCTCTGGTTAAGTCTTCATGGTCTCGTGTAAATATCTGGGAAGGGAAAGATGGCTAAGGAAGAAAAATTGAACCTACTAAGCTTTAAGTGAAATATTTTACAATTGCCACAGATTAAAATGAACGTATGCCAGCAAAAGAAACTGTTTACAAATCTTAAAACATTGTAGTTTCTTATATAGGTGTCTCAAGGGGAATAAAACTTTTTTGAAAATATGGTCATCAGGATTGTGTTTCTGAGTTATTTGTTGTGTTCATTTTTTGAAGAGTCTGGTGATCGCTGTATGATTGCACACTTGAAAGAAACAGTATCAATTAGTGTGTATAAAAACCTCAGTACTTTAAAGTCCTTCATCAATCATGAGTCATAGCAACAATCTTAGCTCATCACTTTTCTGATTACAAAACTCCAGGGGACCTACAGCAAATTCAAGAGGTCTTATGAGTCCAAGACATTAGTCTGGCCAGTGTTAGCACCGTTCCAAGCTGAAAGCTCCAAGGCTATCACTTGACCCTTGCTACCTCTTCCCACTGTTCTCTGCAACAGCTCAAACTTCTTTGGCCCTAAACTAAGCCTGTCAACTCACAATGCATAGTAAGCTGCCATATGAAGCTGATCAAGTCAGAAATAAATATTGTTGACTGACTGAAATGTTTACTGATGAACTAGTTACTGCATTTGCCAGCCTCACTCCATCCTTGGTCTCGTGCGTTGTTTTTGAGGCCTCTCTGATTTAAGTTTATTGCTCTAAATTCTGAGACTATTTAGGAACACTGGGGGATGAGAGAGAAAGATTTCAATAAGGAATTTCTTAGTAATTGACTGCACAGGAGCAAATATTTATTTTGTTGTATGTAGTTTGTTGCTCAGTGTAGCTTAAAAAACATATTGGCACACGTGTAGAATCTATTGGGAAACTTGACTCCATCTTGCCTGTCCTAGACTAGAATAGTAAAGATAAACATTACACAGTTGATAAGTTCCTAAGAGCATAGGGCCATATTTATCTACATCGCTAGTACCTGATTAAAGAGGCACTTCAGACATACTTTTTTATGATGGTGAAGTGTTTACGACAAATCACTATGTAAAATTTGCACCCACTTTGTACTTCAGTAGTAAAATATCCAATCTTAAATAAGTACAGTACAGTAAAAAATTACTGTATATTTTAGACAAATACTGTAGTGTTTCTACATAAAAACTGATTGCAAACTTAACTATTGTTTAAAAACAGAGCCAATAAAAATATTTTTATTTCTAATTTGGCCTTCTGGTCAACAGTATTCTATCGGTTATTGTGCTACTGAGTACTGTGTCTCCCAGCTCCAGTAGATTGTTGCAGCCTTCTGTGAACGCAACCATTAGCCTACTATGGATCGCACTAAGCTTGCACGCTAATTACAAAGTCTCCAGTAATTACGGTTTATCTCTGCATACTTCTGAACATTTTATAATGGAGAAAATATTTGCTGGGGGAAGTTCTCATCCAAACATTATTTGCAAGAATGCTGCTTACACAGTTCTTTCTCAATGCATATTACTGTGTTCCATAAATAACAGTGTTAAATATTGCAGCATCCTTGGAAGGTAGTCAAATGGGAATATATTCATTTTTTTATGGTTTGGAAAAACTAAAACTTTTCCTGATTTACCGTATTGAGTTAGCCACGCCCATTGCTGAGCTTTCATAGCAGTTTGTCATCCCTGAAAGAAATCATTATTATTGAAGTACAAAATTTGACATAGAAGCTTTTCTGATAAGATTATTCTTCAACTAATATGCTTTGTCTCTGAATGAATAAAAGAAATGTACTGCATAAGCCCGTTTTACCACTCAGCCTATTATGTATGTCTGTTATATGTTTGAACAAAATGGAAGAATTATTTTATCAGTTGGAATAGTATAGATAATTTAAATATCAGTGCAAGAACTAGAAATAAAATAATTTACTCTCATTTATATTTAACAAGATCTATTAAGTATCTACTACGTACCTGATAAGGCATTGGAGAGATAAAGATGGGAAATTATGGTGTCTGTCTCTATAATCTAGCAAGGGAAGAGCTTCAGAAATAAATGAAAGCAACAATGTAATAGCTGTGATGATACTGCGGGCAATGAGAGGGGGAATGATCCTTGCCTCTTGGGAAGAATCAAGAGTGATTCCAAGATGGGTGACAGCTCATAAGTAACATGTGGTTGACTATTACGATTCTGCTATAACTCAGGCATTGTGCTCAGAACTGCCGGAAGTGGGATAGTACAATGGAAAACTTTAATATCTATTCAACAAATGTTTATACTTTATTCACTGTAACATAATAAGTTATAATCTCTTGTCCCCTGCATCGGCAGGCGGACTCTCAACCACTGTGCCACCAGAGAAGCCCTATAATCTCTATTTTCAAAAAGTTACAGTTTAATTTAGGAGACAAGACATATACATCAGTGAGTGTGTTTGTGTGTGTGTGTGTGTACATTGGTGTTTCAACACAGAAGTATTTGCGTGCTAAATGAACATAGTGCAAAGAAGTGGTAAAGGAGGGAGGGAGTACTATGAACTCAGCTGACACAGGAAGGATGCAGGGTGATGGCAGAACTTGAGTAGGCCCTGGTCAGTGGAAAGGTGGCTATTTTCTTTTTTTTTTTTTAAGAATTAAAAAAATTTTTTATTTATTTTTCACTGCATTGGGTCTTCATTGCTGCACGCGGGCTTTCTCTAGTTGCGGCGAGCAGGGGCTACTCTTTGTTGCGGTGCGCGGGCTTCTCATTGCGGTGGCTTCTCTTGTTGCGAAGCACGGGCTCTAGGAGCACGGGCTTCAGTCGTTGTGGCACATGGGCTTCAGTAGTTGTGGCTCGTGGGCTCCAGAGCGCAGGCTCAGTAACTGTGGCACACGGGCTTAGTCGCTCCGCGGCACGTGGGATCTTCCCGGACCAGGGCTCGAACCCATGTCCCCTGCCTTGCCAGGTGGATTCTTAACCACTGCGAAAGTGGCTATTTTCGTTGGAGAGAATGCCAAGGCAAAGACCTGGGCACAGGATTATATCACTTAGGATATTTCAAGCGCAAGAAACAGAAACTTAAGACGAATTGGCTGGAGCAACAAAGGAAATTTGTCCTCAGAGTACTGAAGAGTGAAAAGGTAGGGTAGGCTTTAATGCACTTGGTCCCAGGTCTTCGGCTCATTTCCTTGTGCTTCTCTCAGTTCTGCCATCCTCTATATCCTGCTTTGTTCTGGGCGGGGTTTTCTCAGAGTGGCAGAAATGGCTACCGTATATCACCAGGGAAAACATTCCAGGCATAATTCCTGAGATTCGTCCTACCTGGGCTGGCTCAGGCCATTTGCTGCTTCTGAACTTGTCCTTGTTCAGGGAGATGGAAGGTGCTGACTAGATTAACACTGGTAGAGCCAGCTTCCCAGGAAACACAAGAATTTTTTGATACAGAAATAAGGGGACCGTTGGCAAGTGAGGCATGGATATCAGATAGGCAGTCAATGAGTGGCAGCTACAGCTTGTTCACAGGATGCTTCCTTGACTTTGGGACACATTGTCACCATCCTTTGTGCCATCATTGCCAAGTGCCACGTTCATATGGCTTGGGAACCTGGAACCTGATCACTCGCATTGTGTCTGGTTCCTCTGGTAGCATGAGAACTTTCTGAGGGTGGTGACCGTAAGTCCTGCTCATCTTTGTATCTCCAGCAGCAAGCAGAGGGTAGGCCCTCAGTAGGTCCTCAATAAATCAGTGCTATTCAATAAATCAGTGTACCAAAGAACTTTAATATGGCTTTGGCAGGCACAAAAAGAAAGAGAGACCAAAACTAAGCCCGTCGTACACTTGAGGCTTGAGTTGAAAATGGTTTGCTCAAGGGCAGCATTTTCCAAAGTGTGTTCCAAGAAATACAGTCTCACATTGTGTTCCTGGAAAAAGAGTCAGTGGTCAAAACAGTTTGGGAATTACTGCGTTCAAATTCCCACCCCTGCCCCAACTCGCTTCCTAGGAGGCTTGTCATGTGTATTAAGGTATGGCCTACATATTACATCATGCGGAAGAAAATGCTTAACGCATTTAACCAAGCACTTCTCAAACTTATCTGACATATACCCATTCCTCATGCTTCTCCACATAATGTCTATTAATGTTTGTGGAAGCAGTATCTTGGTTTCTATAAGGAAGTTTGTCACTTGTTTCTTTACAGGAATGCCGAGAGCATTTCTTTCCCTGTGCATTCTTACCTGACAGCAAAAAGGAGGTGCTCTTCTTGGGTGCATAGTCCATCACAGTTAGAGGGGATTCTTGGCTTCCCCCAGTGGCTGGTGAAGACAGGGAGGGGCTCCCGATCCCAGGCATTCCTTCCCCTCGCCTTCCCCACCAAAAAAGGTAACAGAAAAGCATTCTTCCCCTCACATCCTCGCTGAGGTACCAGAAAGTGAAATAAACCCTGGCTCCTCCCCCGGGATCACTGCAGCCTGGGGCAGACTATAGTATATTCTAGGTTGCTTGAACAGATTCAAAGCTAGTGAAACAGTACTACAATTAGCTCAGCCTCTAATTGCGTGCTAACCGTGGACAGAGAAAATAAAATCACCCATGGACAAAAGTGACTGCAGCTTTATGCGTGGGTCTCTAAAAGCAACCCCTTACTAAGAATGCCTAAACTAAACAACTAATACAAGGAAAGGGAGTTCCCCATTCGTGTGTTTGCTCATTTCTAAGGCAATGAATTTAGATGATATTTTTTATTGTGGAAAATTTTCAAAAAAATAAAAGCAGAAGGACAAAAAAAAAAAAAACACAGGACAGTATTAAAAAAAAACAAAAACAAAAAAGGTAACAAACCACCTTTGTACTCATCACTCAGCTTGAACAAATATGACATTTGTCAATTTGTTTTTATTTTTACCCTTCCACCCTTTTTGTTTGTTTCCTACACTATCTTAAAGCAAACTCTGAACATTAAGCCATTTCCACTGTAAATTCTTTTTTCTTCATCTCTGATTTATATAATTTATATAGTGGCGTGATATCTATCTCTCTATAGATAGATATCATGCCACTATTAAATCTAACATAATTAATAGTAATTTCTTAATATCATCTGATAGCTAGTTCATATTCATGACCCCCAGATTATCTCAAAGATACATTTATACAGTGTGTGTAGTCAAATCAAATCAAGTCCCAAACAAGGCTCTCATTCATTTGGTTGTTATTTCTTATGTCTCATTCTCAATTTTAAGTCCCCTTTGCCCTTTTTTCACCTTTGTCATTATTTTCTACATTTCTTTTATGCTAGATGCATTTTTAAGATATTTTTCATCACTTACCATTCTAACATACGTAGTCCAAGGACATGAAAAAATCAAATAGGTAGATCATCTTTTAAATTGGGGCAGAGAACAAACAAAATTAAATGGGCTTTATATTTTACCCTTTAGGTTGTGAATGTCCCTTATATATCCTCAGATATTTCCATGTAGGGGAAAAAACCAATAAGCTCAGGAAGCATAGTTTCTGAGTAATAGTTATATTTTATGATTTTACATTTATAATTTATTTTATGATTTTATATTTATAATTTATAATTAATCATTCCTGGAGGTGAGAGGAGACAATCAAACAAACAAATCTACTCATTTGTGGGATAACAACACCCATTCTTGATGAAATAAGACAAAATCTTGTGTTATTCTCAAAAGATTTGTCTATATGCACCTCAATTTCTTAATTTATTTTAAATTATTAGAGTTAACTCATGCATGTTTCAGCTTTCCTATGCCATGATTGGGAAGAAGCTCAAAAACCATCTGATAATGATTTTCAGAAACAGGATCCAGCCTTCTTAAGAGTTTTGCCAGTTAGTCACCTTTGTTTCAGAAAAGCTGCATGCTAAGTGGGTCACTTCATTGGCAAAGGCAGTCATTTCTGAGGCTTTATTTAGAAGAGATGAGGAAAGAAAGATAAATTGTGAAGAGAATTAGTAACACAATTTTTCAACTGCAAGTATTTCAATTGATTAACTGTCAGACCAAGCATTTCCCTAAACTCAGCAAACCAACTCAATCTGTCTTTTGACATATTCTTTGCAATTTGTTAAGGCTTTTGGCCCAATCAAGAACACCAACCACCAACTATTAGTTTAGGTTTGATTTGTAGGTTGGAATTATTTTCCTTAGAGAAATCTATATATTGCATGTTAATTGCACAACCCAGTTAATCAAAATTCTTATAACAACAACAGCAAAAAAAAAAACTCTTATAACATCCAAGGAATGTGCCAGAAAGTCTTAAAAAAGCATACCAATGATTTGTAAAGATATCTTTATTATTTTCTTGCCCATTTGTTGCAACTACGATACTCTTTCATGCTCTGAACTTTTAATAGAATAACTCCCCTGTAAGCCATTCCTTTCTAACAAGGGTAAGAAACTTTCTCCTCCTTTAAGTACAAGCTAATTATGTAATCATTCATCATTACCAGATGCTGATTTGGGGGACTTTTTGGAAAAGAGAGGTTGTATACCTGCAGTCTCATTGCTTAGGACGTATTAAAGTAATTATGAGTTAAAAGCTCTGTGCACTCACTGAAACAAAAAAGAGGGATATAGCAGTTGGTTTTCAAGTCACATGGAATTCTCCAGTGTTGATCTTGATAAAGCAACCTCAGTTTCATAAACCACTGAAAAACCAGAATTTAACTAGCTGACAGAAGAACCGTGGCATCAATATGTCTTTAAATGGAGGTCAGGGAGAAGTTAAATTACTGACCAAACGGGTAGAAATCTCTCTCCTGACATATAGCCTAATTTTTTTTTTTTTTTTTTTTTTTTTTTTTTTTT
>NW_020174046.1:3417521-3470616 GCF_003031525.2 Neophocaena asiaeorientalis asiaeorientalis | reverse complement strand
CGAACCCGTGTCCCCTGCATCGGCAGGCGGACTCTCAACCACTGCACCACCAGGGAAGCCCCTAGCCTAAGTTTTTAGTACATCTCCAGGCAAGATTGTGTGGCTTCATTCATTTAAATCATTTTGCTTCATACTAAAAGGAGGATGGGTAAGATGTGACATTGGTGCTCAAAAAGGACAGTTATATGTAAGTAAGAGCACCTTCCTTGACACAGTAGTGTTTTCAGAGAAGCCACCATTTCTCCTGCAGGGCGGATACAACCAATCAAGTTGAATGTATACATGAGTCACCTTACGGTTTTATTCATCTCTGACAATAGGCATAGCTCTCAGCCTCTGCAGTTGTAATGGCACCTGTTCAAATGGGCTCTCACTACACACGTGAGGCTTTCTTGGCTCTCTCTTCCTCATAACCAGAGGCTTATGGGTCATGGAATCTAAAGTCTTTGGCAGGAGGGACCTGAGTGTTAGGTCTGATGGTCCAGACTGGCAGCCTAGGTTTGTGCTGTGCCCAAGGGAAGGGAGATTCAAAGGACTAGAGAAGTTTGTAGCACATGGAGCATAGTAGACACTCAATAAATACTACTGACCAGCAACTGACTGTATATAGTATCTATAATCTCATTTTTTAAGAAAAAGGCAGAGGTTGTATTTTTTTAAATCAAAGGAAACACTAACTAAAGAGTAACAGATTATGTTCACAACACTCGTGGTGGGGCAAAAATGAGATACCAGTATTTCCAGTGGGTTACTAGTGAGCAAGGTATTGCAGGAAGACTCTGGGACTGGAGATGGTCAAGTGGAAGAACTTCCCCTCACACAGGGGTTGTCCTGGGCTCCATTTCAACCTATAGATTGGGGTACATATAGGAATGAGAAAACTGTCTTAAAACTGAGGAGATGAACCAGCCTTTACTGATAAATAAAATAAACACTTTTATAGTGAGATGCTCTTTCTTCTGTGACATCTTCATTCGATTTTCTAAAATTTAATACTAACTCGAACCCTCTGTTCTTGTGAGTACCACAAGGAAGCACGAGGAAATCCTCTAATCTTTCTAAGGCAGAGATGCTCAAAGCAATCAAGGTGTAAAGATATCACCTCCCTCGCTCTTTTTTTTTTCACCGCGGGCCAGGTTCAGCCTGCTTGTACAGTGGCGGTACTTGCTCTTGTACTGGGTGCTATTCAAGCAGAGCCCTTGCTCTCATGCTCTGTGGGTCCCACGTTCCTTTGAGGAGCCTGTCAAAGTTGAGAACATCTTCCTGGAAAATTCCTCTCTCCACCAACAGACATTCACATAAAATCTCAGGGGGATCCTGGACCCTCCAAGCCCATGCATGGCCTTGAGTTAAGAACCTTTGGATGGGGTAGGTGATGCCAAAGGGCTGGCCCAGCTCTGCCTTTAGTGGAAAGGTAGTGTGGGGCAGTGGTGTGAGCATGGCTCTAGAGCCTGCGGCTCGGGCTCCAAGCCCTGTTCAACCCACCTCCCTTTTCTAGATGCTATGGCAGACACTGCTAAGTGTTGCCCTCTCATGCTTGTTTGGCTCTTTTTCCTTTTAAGTGAACACTGATCGTTTTCTGGCTTGCAACGCGTGTAAAGAAAACACTGCTTTTCCCAGTCACACTTGCACCAGGGGACAACGTGATGAAGCAACAGTCCACTGGGTGGAGCTTTTGGGGAACTCCACACACAGGGACACAGTCGGCCAGAGTACATCCTTTGCCCTTTGATCCTCCTCTTTGACCTTTATGGAATATGCACCCAAGTCTGGTTGGTGGCTCTGAGGTGAAAGCCATACTGTCTTATCCTGGCTGCTATAACAACATATCACAGACTGGGTGGCTTATAAACAGCAGAAATGTATTGCTTATAGTTCTGGAGGCTGGACGTCCAAGGTCATGGTGCCAGCATGGTAGGGTTCTGCTGAGAGCCCTCTTCCAAGTCGCAGACTGCCAACTTGTCGTATCTTCACATGGTGGAAGATGGGAGGAAGCTTTCTCAGGCCTCTTTTAAGGGAGCTAATCCCATTCTTGAGTGCTTTGCCTTCGTGACCTAATCACCTCCCAAAGGCCCCACCTCCTAACAGCATCACCTTGGGCATTAGGTTTCAACATAGGAATTTTGGGGACACACAAATGTTCAGCCTGTAACACATACATTGAGAAAAATTGCAGAACAGAAAGCCAGAAGGAACTGACAGCCTGGTGGCATTATAAAATGCTATATCATTAGTGATATAACAACTGACTCGAGCTTTCTTATGTTAGAAAATAAAAGTCCTAATGTATTTAAACCTAGGTTTTAGAGGTTTCTCTTGCCCACAGTCAAACACAATCCCCAAGTGTATTTCAATTGTTAATATAATGTACTGCATACATTAGATCATTAACATTTGATGATCTAAAATCCTCTGGGGTAGGAATTATTATTACAAAACCAAAGTGAATCACCTGGCATCAAATCTGTTAGTCATCTTGAATTTTTCTCTCTTAAATCATAAATCTGATTTCCCCCAAGTCTTTATGGCCTCTCTTCTCCACCTGCACCATCATAGCCTTAGATCAGGCTTTCCTCACCTGAACTGCTGCAAAGACCTCTGGTTTATTCTCTCTTCTTCCAGTCTCATTCGTTCATTTACAACTGCAGCAACTCTTTATTAAATGTCAAGTGCAGTAGTAGATGCCGGGGGGAAAAGTAGTGAGGGAGGTGTGGCTCGTGTCAGTAAACATCTCAGATTCTTCCTACTTAGAGTCACCATTGATTGAGCCTCCAAAAATGTATATATGATCACATCATTCCCTGTTTAAAATCCCAAAATGATTACCCATAACTTATAGGTAAAATTAAAACTTTATATTTCATGTAAGATCTTTCAGAACCCTGCAACATGCTAACTTTCCAACCTCATCTTACCACCTTCCATCACCTTTTTCTCCCAGGTTCCCTATTTTCAAGTTCAGTGAACCTCTTGCTAGGTAATGTATTTAAAGCACCTTATGCAAGGCCGTCAAAAATAGGCACTTAGAAAATGTAGCTTGCTTTCCTCAGCCCTTCCTCAAGCACACCGTACGCTTTCACACCTTCTGAGTTTGCCTATAATTATGTCTGAAATTGTTCACCTTGTTCACTTTCCCTCCCAGAAGACTTTCTATTCAGAGTACAAGATTCAGCTTCAATACTATGAACTCTAGGTGTCCCTGATGATGTGGAGAATCAATTTTGATGCTTAGTACCTTCCTTCCACATCCTAGAACAGGAAAGTTATGAAAAATGTTTAAAAGAGTTACTGATAAGTATACTTACTTCGCTTCAAATAAATTTGGTATCGATCATTGGTAGTAAAGCACTGTTAGATCAAGGAAGATTCTTTAGGGTTGGCTATCGTGGGAAGCTGATTGTATTAGATTCCCAGTAACCCAAAGGTGGCTAAAATGCTCAGCTCTACTATGGTCTTAGGCAATGATATCATCTAATACAGGAAGTGCAACTAATTAATTCTATATTATTAAGTACCTAATGCGTGGACCTCGGTGGAGTTGTTGACAAAGTAGACAGATTGATATAAAGCAGGAGTTTTCCTGGAAAGTTGGGGAGGAAAAGGTGTAAGTATAAAGAGGCAAGAGAATGGAGAGTAAGATAAGAGAGTAAACTATCAGGTCCCCGAGTTTAGGTTAGATGTAAAAGAAAATGAACCTCCAAACAGACTGACGAAATTGGGAGAAAAATCGAGAGATTAAACACCTGAATGTCTGAATACAATCAAAGAATCCATTTAGTGGATGTAATAGGTGAAAATACTAGAAGAGGAGACAGTGATTAGAAAATAGAAAACAAACTTATGGTTACCAGGAGGTAAGGGGGAGGGAGGGACAAATTGGAAGATTGGGATTGAAATACACACACTACTATATATCGAATAGATAACTAATAAGGACCTACTCTATAACACAGGGAACTCTACTCAATATTCTGTAATGGCCTATATGGGAAAAGAATCTAAAGAAGAGTGGATATATGTATAACTGACTCACTTTGCTGTACACCTGAAACTAACACAACATTGTAAAGCAACTATGCTCCAATAAAAAAAAAATTTTTTTAAAGAAAATGGGAAATCCAAGTTCAAGGTTTCAGTGCCAAAGCAGTCCCTGGGGATTAGCACGCAAGTGTTTAGAGTGGAATAAGATTGCCAGACGTTGAGGTGAGGAAGACAAGGCACCATGACGTTAGAATGGTGGGCTTGTCCACATGGACAGCCAAGCCATCTAGAATAATGGCTAGACAAGGGGTGAGGATGAAGAACTTAAGTCGGATGAAAGCTTCTAGATCATCTGTGAGGAAACATAGAGGGTACACAAGCTGAATGGTTTAACCCTCACAGGACAAAGGGTATTTACACAATGATGGGAGAACAATGCTTTCCAGCCATCCTCGGGATTCCCTCCCCTTCCAATCACTCCCACGTATGCACCAAAGCCTAATGCTGAAAAGGAGGAATGATTGGTTTTAGTGAAAACGGCTAAGGGAAATTGTATTCTTGGGAGAAAACCAGGTTTAAATCAAATCAGGAAGGTGTAATGAGTCTTCTGTTGAAGATGATTAAAATGATGGAATTTTTCATCATCATGAAATGAGATTTCTTGAAAATGTAAAATATTACAAGACAGTTTGATAGCAGGGGGCTGGCCGGGGGAAGGAAACACAGAAAATCAGCAATATAAAAAATGTGAAGAGACCAGATGGCCCGAGGAGTTTCCTTTTTTTACAAGGGTGCTGGGTTGTGAGGCACAGTGAATTAGCTGGCGTCAAGGTTTTAAGGAAACAAGGGGACAGGTGCTTTGAGGGCTGGCTCAGGCTAAGCTTCATGTATGTCCTAGGACAGGTAGGGTAAGCCTTCCATGACTTTTGTTCTGGGTTCACATGTGAACATTATTGAGAAGTTGTGGTGGTGTCTTCTATAAGGAAATTCTAACCCAAGTGGTTTAGAACTGAAATCACCTAGGGTCCATATACTTACCTTCCAATGACAGGGATGGCTTAAGCTTTGGAAGGAATATTCTGTGGCCTGGATTGGATCTCATCTTGGGGATGCCCCCGGCAGCATCCATCAGAGATGAAATCCAGGAAAAGGAGATCCTCATTCTCAGAGACATAAAAAGGTCAGAAAATCAACTAATCGTGTGGCTGACACATGAGAAGGACAAAAAAGAATTTGTTGAGTGAATTAATATGACTTAATTTAACAGTAAGTTTTAACACTCTGTTAAAAAATAGAAGCTTTGATAGCACATTTTCAAACTGTTTAAAAGGACAGTAGGAAATACTTCTCATTCTTTCTGGCTGCTTCTCTACTTAGGGGAGTTCCCATTTTATGAGTTAGAGGTAGAAACTAATGACAGCTCCTCATTTATCCCAGCCTCCCTTGCAGGACAAGAGCATGCATGAGACCTAGGCTCAGCCCAGAGAGATGCAACGTCCCAGGCTTTACCCTGGGATCTGGAATGTGGAATAGCAAAGAAGTATTTCTTGTGGCAGGGGCTGTGGCAGCAGATCAACCTCCTAGAGTAGTATTAGTCAGTGTGGCAGTGACAGCACTGTGTGCTCCATGCTGGTGACATCAGCAGGCTGAGCTGCAGGTTGTTTTCACCCAGCCAGTTCTGCATGTGCTTCATGCCGTTGTTCCTGATACACCCTCTCCTCCTGGTCTTGCATGCCCACATGATTCCTACCCACTATTCATTCAGCAAATTCAATTTCTCCTTAAATCGGATAGATCTGGTTTATTATTCTGACAACTAAAAACTCTACTGATACAGATGTTTGATCCAGAAGTGGGGTACCGAAAGCAACAGAACATAAAATGAGGAATTGGGTAAATGGTAGTGAGGAACCTGACTGGTAAGATAGTAACTCTTTTTATGAGGCTGTGAAGCAATAGGTTAAATTATCCATTGCTCTTGAACACAGATCATGGGCCTAGGGAGATTTCGGTATTAGTGGAAATGGTAGGAAGATCAATGGATGCCTTTCAGTGAAGTTCCATGGGAAAGAAACAAGTTAAAACTAAGGATGAACTACCTTAAAGAGGGAAGCAGGAGATTTAGCAACAGCTGGTAAATTTGAGCCAAAAGACAAGTGTAATCTGTCAGACCTGTCTCAAACAATTTTTATAAAGTTGTTTCTGCCTGATGAAGAGAAAAACCCAGATGGCCAAGACTGGATTTTGAAGATTGCCTTTCTACCCAAGGTTATTGTTTTAAACTGCCTCGGAGCAGAGGTCATTAATCTGAGGTCTAGGAGGACTGGCACCATGTAGAAGTCCCTGGCATGGAGTCACGAATTCTCAGGCTCACAATCTATTTCTAGAAAAGACCTTTGGCTGTGTTGTTAGCCCATGGAGTTGACTGGAAGCACCTGAAGCCTACTGAGTTCTTACAGGAATTGTATTACCAAAGAAAGTCCAAGGTTAATAAACAATGGCTTTATTGTTTATTAACTTTATTGTTTATAAACAGTGACTACTCCGTCTCTAAGGCAAATCCCTGAGCTCCTAAACTCCCACCAACAGGATATAGAACAATACACTGTGCAGCCCCAGTAAGAGCATTTTCCCCAATGTTCATCTCTAATGTCACTGTAAAGGAGAATTATATTGGTACAGGTAGGGTGACTGCCATAATAAATAGACCCAATATTTGCCATAACAAATAGACCCAATGGAAATTTTATTTCTTTTTTTTTTTCTTTCAAATCTTTATTGGAGTATAAATGCTTTACAATGTTTTGTTAGTTTCTGCTGTATAACAAAGTGAACCAGTTATATGTACACATATATCTCTATATCCCCTCCCTCTTGAGCCTCGCTCCCATCCTCCCTATCCCGTCCCTCTAGATTGTCACAAAGCACCTGAGTTAATCTCCCTGTGCTATGCAACAGCTTCCCACTAGCCATCCATTCTACATTTGGTAGTGTATATACATCAATGCTACTTTCTCACTTCATCCCAGCTTCCCCTTCCCCCCACCCCATGCCCTCAAGTCCATTTTCTATGTCAGCTTCTTTATTCCTGCCCTGCAATAGGTTCATCAGTACCGCTTTTTAGAATTCCATATATATGCATTAGCATATGGCATTTATTTTTCTCTTTCTGACTTACTTCACTCTGTATGACAGACTCTAGGTCTATCCACCTCATTACAAATAACTCAATTTCGTTCCTTTTTATGACTTAGTAATATTCTGTTGTATATATGTGCCACATCTTCTTTATCCAGTCATCTGTTGATGGACACTTAGGTTGCTTCCGTGACCTGGCTATTGTAAATAGTGCTGTGATGAACATTGTGGTACATGTATCATTTTTTTTTTTTTTTGCGGTACGCGGGCCTCTCACTGTTGTGGCCTCTCCCCTTGCGGAGCACAGGCTCCGGACGCGCAGGCTCAGCGGCCATGGCTCACGGGCCCAGCCGCTCCGCGGCATGTGGGATCTTCCCGGACCGGGACACGAACCCGTGTCCCCTGCATTGGCAGGCGGACTCTGAACCACTGCGCCACCAGGGAAGCCCGGTACATGTATCTTTTTGAATTATGGTTTTCTCAGGGTACATGCCCAGTAGTGGGATTGCTGGGTCATATGGTAGTTCTACTTTTACGTTTTTAAGGAACGTCCATACTGTTCTCCATAGTGGATGTATCAATTTACATTCCCACCAACAGTGCAAGAGGGTTCCCTTTTCTCCACACCCTCTCCAGCATTTATTGTTTCTAGATTTTTTGTTGATGGCCATTCTGACCAGTATGAGGTGATACCTCATTGTGGTTTTGATTTGTATTTCTCTAATGATTAGTGATGTTGAGGATCTTTTCATGCATTTGTTTGCCATCTGTATGTCTTCTTTGGAGAAATGTCTATTTAGGTCTTCTGCTCATTTTTGGACTGGGTTATTTGTTTTTCTGATATTGAGCTGCATGGGCTGCTTGTATATTTTGGAGATTAATCCATTGCCAGTTGCTTCATTTGCAAATATTTTCTCCCATTCTGAGGGTTCTCTTTTCGTCTTGGTTATAGTTTCCTTTGCTCTGCAAAAGCTTTTAAGTATCATTGGGTCCCATTTGTTTATATTTCCATTTCTCTAGGAGGTGGGTCAAAAAGGACCTTGTTGTGATTTATGTCAAAGAGTGTTCTTCCTATGTTTTCCTCTAAGAGTTTTATAGTGTCTGGCCTTACATTTAAGTCTTTAATCCATTTTGAGTTTATTTTTGTCTATGGTGTTATGGTGTATTTAATTTCATTGCTTTACATGTAGCTGTCCAGTTTTCCCAGCACCACTTATTAAAGAGGCTGTCTTTTCTCCATTGTATATTCTTGCCTCCTTTGTCAAAGATAAGGTGACCATATGTGCGTGGGTTTATCTCTGGGCTTTCTATCCTGTTCCATTGATATAGCTCTGTTTCCATGCCATCCATACGGTCTTGATTACTGTAGCTCTGCAGTATCGTCTGAAGTCAGGGAACCTGATTCCTCCAGCTCCGTTTTTCTTTCTCAAGATTGCTTTGGCTATTCAGGGTCCTATGTGTTTCCACACAAATTGTAAAATTTCTTATTGTAGTTCTGTGAAAAATGCCATTGGTAATTTGATAAGGATTGCATTGAACCTGGAGATTGCTTTGGGTAGTATAGTCATTTTCACAATATTGATTCTGCCAATCAAGGAGCATGGTATATGTCTCCATCTGTTTATGTTACCTTTGATTTCTTTCATCGGTGTTTTATTGTTTTCTGAGTATAGGTCTTTTGCCTCCTTAGGTAGGTTTATTCCTAGGTATTTTATTCTTTTTGTTGTGATGGTACATGGGATTGTTTCATTAATTTCTCTTTCTGATCTTTCGTTGTTAGTGTATAGGAATGCAGCAGATTTCTGTGCATTAATTTTATATCCTGCAACCTTATCAAATTCTACTGGTTCTACTAGAAAACTAGTTCCACTAGTTTTCTGGTGGCATCTTTAGGATTTTCTAAATCATGTCATCAGCAAACAGTGACAGTTTTACTTCTTCTTTTCCAATTTGTACTCCTTTGATTTCCTTTACTTCTCTGATTGCTGTGGCTAGGACTTCCAGTACTATGTTGAATAATAGTGGCAAGAATGGACATCCTTGTCTTGTTCCTGATCTTAGAGGAAATGCTTTCAGTTTTTCACTATTGAGAATGATGTTTGCTGTGGATTTGTCGTATATGGCCTTTATTATGTTGAGGTAGGTTCGCTCTATGCCCACTTTATGGAGAGCTTTTATCCTAAATGGGTGTTGAATTTCTCAAAAGTCTTTTCTGCATCTATTGAGATGATCGTATGGTTTTAATTCTTTAATTTGTTAATATGGTGTATCACATTGATTGTTTTGTGTATATTGAAGAATCCTTGCATCCCTGGGATAAATCCCAGTTGATCATGGTGAATGATCCTTTTAATGTGTTGTTGGATTCCGTTTGCTAGTATTTTGTTGAGGATTTTTTCATCTATGTTCATCAGTGATATTGTTCTATAATTTTCTTTTTTTGTGTTATCTTTGTCTGCTTTTGGTATCAGGGTGATGGTGGCCTTGTAAAACGAATTTGGGAGTGTTCCTCCCTCTGCAATTTTTTGGAAGAGTTTGAGAAGGATGGGTATTAACTCTTCTCTAAATGTTTGATAGAATTTGCCTGTGAAGCCATCTGGTCCTGGATTTTTGTTTGTTGGAAGATTTTTAATTACAGTTTCAATTTCATTATCCGTGATTTGTCTGTTTATATTTTCTAATTCTTCCTGGTTCAGTCTTGGAAGGTTGTACTTTTCCAAGAATTTGTCCGTTTCTTCCAGGTTGTCCATTTTATTGGCATAGAGTTGCTTGTAATCATTTCTTATAAACTTTTGTATTTCTATGGTGTCAGTTGTAATCTCTTTATCTCTTTTTTCATTTCTAATTTTATTAATTTGAGTGCTCTCCCTTTTTTTCTTGATGAGTCTGGCTAAAGGTTTATCAGTTTTGTTTATCTGCTCAAAGAACCTGCTTTTAGTTTTATTGATCTTTGTTATTGTTTTCTTTGTTTCTCTTTCATTTATTTCTGCTCTGATCTTTATGATTTCTTTCCTTCTACTAATTTTGGGTTTTCTTTGTTCTTTTTCTAATTGCTTTAGGTATAAGGTTAGATTGTTTATTTGAGATTTTTCTTGTTTCTTGAGGTGAGTTTGAATTGCTGTGAAATTCCCTCTTAGAACTGCTTTTGCTGCATCCCATAGGTTTTGGATCATTGTGTTTTCATTATCATTTGTTTCTAGGTATTTGTAGTTTCCTCTTTATTTCTTCAGTGGTATCTTGGTTATTTAGCAGCACACTGTTTAGCCTCCATGTATTTGTGTTTTTTACTCTTTTCTTCCTGTAATTGATTTCTAATCTCATAGCGTTGTGGTCGGAAAAGATGCTTGATACTATTTCAATTTTCCTAAATTTTCCAAGGTTTCATTTGTGACCCAGAATTTGATCTATTCTGAAGAACATTTCATGTGCACTTGAGAAGATAGTGTATTCTTCTGCCTTCTGGTGGAATGTCCTAAAAATATCAGTAAAGTCTATCTGGTCTCTAGTGTCATTTAAAGCTTGTGTTTCATTATTTATTTTCTGACTGGATGATCTGTCCATTGGTGTAAGTGGGGTGTTAAAGTCCCCCACTATTATTGTGTTACTGTTGATTTCTCCTTTTATGGCTGTTGGCATTTGCCCTATGTATTGAGGTGCTCCTTTGTTGGGTGCATACATATTTATAATTGTTATGTTTTATTCTTGGATTGATCCCTTGATCATTATGTAGTGTCTTTCCTCATCTCTTGTAACAGTCTTTATTTAAAGTCTATTTTATGTGATATGGGTATTGCTCCTCCAGCTTTCTTGTGATTTCCATTTGCATGGACTATCTTTTTCCATCCCCTCACTCAGTCTGTATGTGTCCCTAGGTCTGAAGTGGGTTTCTTGTAGACAGCATATATAAGGGTCTTGCTTTTCTATCCATTCAGCCAGTCTGTGTCTTTGGTTGGAGCATTTAATCCATTTACATTCAAGGTGATTATCAATATGTATGTTCCTATTACCATTTTCTTAATTGATTTGAGTTTGTTTTTGTGGGTCTTTTTCCTCTCTTGTGTTTCCCGCTTAGAGAAGTTCCATCAGCATTTGTTGTAAAGTTGGTTTGGTGGTGCTGAATTCTCTTGGCTTTTGTTTGTCTCTAAAGCTTTTGATTCTCCCTCAAATTTGAATGAGATCCTTGTTGGGTAGAGTAATCTTGGTTGTAGGTTTTTCCCTTTCATCACTTTAAATATGTCTTGCCACTCCCTCTGGCTTGCAGAGTTTCTGCTGAAAGATCAGCTGTTAACATTATGGGGATTCCCTTCTATGTTGCTTGTTGCTTTTCCCTTGCTGCTTTTAATATTTTTCTTTGTATTTAATTTTTGATAGTTTGATTAATATGTGTCTCAGCATGTTGAGTGAGGGTGTGTGGGTGGGGTTTAGGCCCAGCGTGTTGGAGGGGGTCTCAGAGGGGGTCTCCGAGTGTAGAGGTGGGGCCCTCGGTGGGGGGTTAGGGGTGGGGCTTGGGCTCTGCTCTGCAGGAGGGAGGGTCCAAGGGCAGAGGATTAGGCCCAGGAGCCCAACAGGCTCTCTGGTGCCTAAGTGGACAGGGAAAGTGCTGGCTGCGTTCCGTTCTGTTCCTCTGCACCACCCCCGTCTCTCCCAGGGTCTCTCCATCACTGCTTGGAACCCTAACAGTGTGTGGGTCTCACTGGGTGTAAGAACTCCTCCCCTCCCCCAGCCACCCCTCAGCGGTGCCAGTCCCGGAGGTCTGGCCTTTACATTTGTTCCCCCTTCCCTCCTTCTCACTCCCTCTGGACCTGCCTGGCTGGAGTGGGCCTAGGTGGGCAAAGGATCAGGCCTGGGGTCTCAGCAGGTTCCTGGGGGCCCAAGTGGGCAGGGGAAATCTGGCCATGCTCCCTTTTGATCCTCTGCCCTCCCAATTTCCCCCTTTGGGTGTGGGATCCCTTCCCCTCCCCCAGCCATCCCCCAGAGATGCCAGTCCTTTCCCACCTCCACTCCTCCTTCCCCTTCACTCCTCCCATGCCCCACGTCCTACCCGGTCGCTGGGGGTTTCTCCTGTCCCCTTAGGTGTCCGTGGTCCCCCACTGGTGCTTGGTAGGTGCCCTAGTTGTGCAGAGACACAAATTCCACGTCCTCCTAGTCCACTATCTTGACTCCACCCCCTGGAAATTTTCTTTCTTTCTTTTTTTTTGAATTTTATTATTATTATTTTTTTATACAGCAGGTTCTTATTAGTTATCCATTTTATACATATTAGTGTATATGTGTCAATCCCAATCTCTCTTCTAGGTGTTTGTTCTTTAATTCTTCTAGGTCTTTGTTAAACATGTCTTGCATCTTCTCGATCTTTGCCTCCATTCTTTTTCTGAGGTCCTGGATCATCTTCACTATCATTATTCTGAATTCTTTTTCTGGAAGGTTGCCTATCTCCACTTCATTTAGTTGTTTTTCTGGGGTTTTATCTTGTTCCTTCATCTGGTACATAGCCCTCTGCCTTTTCGTCTTGTCTATCTTTCTGTGAATGTGGTTTTTGTTCCACAGGCTGCAGGATTGTAGTTCTTCTTGCTTCTGCTGTCTGCCCTCTGGTGGATGAGGCTATCTAAGAGGCTTGTGCAAACTTCCTGATGGGAGGAACTGGTGGTGGGTAGAGCTGGGTGTTGCTCTGGTGGGCAGAGCTCAGTAAAACTTTTATCTGCTTGTCTGCTGATGGGTGGTGCTGGGTTCCCTCCCTGTTGGTTGTTTGGCCTGAGGCGACCCAACACTGGAGGCTACCTGGCTCTTTGGTGGGGGCTAATGGCAGACTCCGGGAGGACTCATGCCAAGGAGTACTTCCCAGAACTTCTGCTGCCAGTGTCCTTGTCTTCCTGGTGAGTCACAGCCACCACCCCCCCACCTCTGCAGGAGACCCTCCAACACTATCAGGTAGGTCTGGTTCAGTCTCCTATGGGGTCACTGCTCCTTCCCCTGGGTTCTGATGCACACACTACTTTGTGTGTGCCCTCCAAGAGTGGAGTCTCTGTTTCCCCCAGGCCTGTCAAAGTCCTGCAATCAAATCCCACTAGGCTTCAAAGTCTGATTCTCTAGGAATTCCTCCTCCCATTGCCGGACGCCCAGGTTGGGAAGCCTGATGTGGGGCTCAGAACCATCACTCCAGTGGGTGGCCTTCTGTGGTATAAGTGTTCCCCAGTCTGTGAGTCACCCACCAGCAGTTATGGGATTTGATTTTACTGTGATTGTGCCCCTCCTACCATCTCACTGTGGCTTCTCCTTTGTCTTTGGATGTGGGGTATCTTCTTTGGTGAGTTCCAGTGTCTTCCTGTCCTTGATTGTTCAACAGTTAGTTGTGATTCCAGTGCTCTCGCAAGAGGGAGTGAGCACACGTCCTTCTACTCCACCATCTTGAACCAATCTATTTAAGTAACAGGACTGAGCAACTGAAGAAGTGGGTGGCACAGCTTTGACCTCTGCAGTAATTTGGGGATCCAGGTTGAAAGAAGTTCTACCATATTCAACATCATCTTTTAAGCTTATCTTATCAGGTATCTCCACTTGAGATACTTGATAGTGAGCTGGAAGGAGGGAAAAAAAGACATGCAATCATCACACATGCTGGTGGTTTTATGAGCCCAGCCTGGAAGTGATGCATGGCATTTCCACTAATATTCTATGGGCTAGAATTCAGTCTACATGGCTACAACTAAGTGCAAGAAAGGCTGAAAAAGGTGTCCTAGTTGTGTGCCCAGGAAGAAGAAGAAGCAGGTGTTGGAGAGCAGCTAACCATCTCTGCCACAAAAGAGGAAAGAAAGACCAGTCCTGAGAGTAACACTTGGGCTGTACAATTGGATGACCAAGTACCTCTCTCTACTGCCGGGATAAGAAGCCTTGCTACTCTCATCCAGCAGAATGTAAGTGCTAGGGACCAGTGACTGTTGTCAGGTGTTTCTACTCTTTCCTTTTCAGAATTGGAATTGATTTGGTGAGAGGATAAGGGGAGAATTAATTGTATTTTACGTTAGGGATTCTAGTGATGAACATTTGTTTTTAGCCATATGTGCACAGACTATGATAGAAGAATAAAAGTCTAGAAATCCCAGTTGTAGATTGGGTGTATTGACAGGTGAGATTTTGGGCTGTCTCCCATTCAGAAAGTAGTGGGTATATTTTATGTAGGTCTGAGCATTTTTTACCAAGTCTGAATGGGACAAAGTGTATATATTTAGCTGATGGTTGGGCAAAGGGTAAACCTGAGGAGGTATTTTTTGAATTACTAGCCCACCATCAACTCCCCTGTTTCCCCCATTTTTTAAAGAGCTAAAATTTTGTTTGGGTAGTCCATTCTCTTCTTCTTTTTAAAAAATATTCATTTATTTGGCTGCTCCGTGTCTTAGTTGCGGCACGCGGGATCTTTGAGTTGCGACATGCGGAATCTTTAGGTGTGGCATGCAAACTCTTCATTGCGGTATGTGGGATCTAATTCCATGACCAGGGATCAAACCCGGGCCCCCTGCATTGGGAGCATGGAGTCTTAGCCACTCGACCACCAGGGAAGTCCCTAACCCATTCTCTTCTTGACTTCAATGAGTCAACTATGGTCATCTCATCCCCTTTTTCTGCAGTACAGCAAAGGATACGTGATGCAATTATAGTTGATAAAACATTAGGAGAAATCTTCTGAATGGCTTCAGAAAAAAAATTTTCATTACTAATAAAAGGAGACTCATGGGGAAAAAGAAGTCTCTTTTTCCATTTGACCTTGTTCTGCATGTGCGCAATACTTGGACCGATGCCAACACTGTGTGACCATGAAGGGAGTTGGACTGAAGCTAAGGCCACAGGAACAGAACAGAACCAAAAGATGGGAAGAACCTCAGTTGCAATCCCAATATCTTTAAGCTACTAAACTAACTGGGTTTGGAAACACCCAATAAGAGGCTACAGACTTCTTATTACAGAACAATACATTTTTATTAGTGTTTAAGATATTTTTGAGTCAGGTTTTTCTGTTACTTTTAGTTGAAAACTTCCTAACTAATAAAGATCCCTTGTGTTATCCAGTCCAAACATCTCTCATCATACATGGGGAACCTAAGGTTTAGTGTCTTGTCATAGAAAATACACTGTCTATATCTGATAAGTGTGTACTTTCCTCTGTAGACAAATATAGTCCTGGGAGCACATGTCAGTAAAGAATGTGTGTGTGTGTGCGCTCATGTGTTTCATGAGGGTGATAAATTTGGATGGGTCCGTCTACATTTTCTCAACCAGTTCTCCTCGTAACTGAGAACATGTATTTGATATCCAGTTGACTGGGGTCAGTGGTAGAGTGCTTGGTTATGAAATGGATTGAAGTTATGTCAGCACAGAACACATTGTCCTGGACCCATTAGGATGTTGGGCTAAACGTCAGAAGTTTATGCTCACTCTGAAAGTAAAAGGAAAAAAACTGCATTATAAGCCCTGTAACATGGAAGGAATTGAGAATTCTCCTTCAGATTCTATTTTACACTCACTCTATTTCTTTTTCTTTGAATTTTATTTTATTCATTTTTTTATATAGCAGGTTCTTATTAGTTATCCATTTTATACATATTAGTGTATAGATGTCAATCCCAATCTCACTCTATTTCTTTGGACCAATAAGTAGCAGAAATAAAGCTTTGCAGATGTGGGTGGTTTAACATGGTATTTTAGGATCCAGTGTTTGTGTTGGGGTTTTTTTTAGCAGCTGAACATTTCCTATGAATGTTTCTGAAGTTACTGCAGATCATTTTCTTCCCACTCTAGTATATCATACTCCACTTCCACCTTTCAATTATTGTGAATATGTAATGATGAAAATAACTACTATAAAGAATGCCTTGACTTTTTATGTCTTCTTTCCAACAAAGAGAAAAATTCATGCTGAGCTGCAGGGAGAACAGGGTGACAGCTGCTGCCATTTCTCAATAGGCAAAGATGTATGGACCATTTGAAAAGAAGCAGTTTGTCCTCCTATTTCGGATGAAATGGGAGGGACTGTGGGTAGTAATCATCTCGTTCCACAACTGCACCATCACCCCCATTTTTAACATGGGGATTCTCCTAACTGAAGGTGTAAAAAGCTGAGAATGACAAAAGCAGTGTCCCTTTGCTTTTCCTTCTCTCTCAGGAGTTAAGGGTCTTCAAGAAGGTGATATTGGTGACAGCATGGATTTGCCCAGCCTTGGGCAGGAAATGCAATAGTTTTACTCTTTGAGGCAGGGCATTAATTGAGTACAATCTTAGCTCACCTTATTCTCAAGAGATGGATCATTCTGGAAGCAACATGGAATTTGGAATCAGGAGACCCGGGACAAAGCTCCAGCTCGGCCACGTATGAGCTTAATAACTTTGCTCAGGTAGCTTCACCTATCTCTGAAATTAAGACAATAATAGCCAAATTATTCTTTCATTCATTTCTTTATTTTCTCATATGGATCCTCTTTAAGAACATTTGAAGCGGATTATGAAAAATTATATGTGCAATAATCACCTGAAGCTGATGAAACAGAAATAGAAAAGCAGAACAGAGAAAAAGGAGAAAGCGTTCTAACACTAAAGGTTGATATAATAGCCATAAAGGTTCATTACATTAGAATCTGAGGTTCCTAGAAGCCAGGGCGTGAAGGGAAAAATGAGGGTACATATACTGGGTTTTCATTAAGGAAAGTGAACATCAGTTCCTCTGAGGACATACAGCATGTTCCTGGCACTGCATTCTCCAAGAAATTGAAACCATATAAGGAAAACAGTGCCAAACTCCCAGGGTTGTTAAATGCGCTAAGTATATATAAAAGCCTTTATAAATTGCAAACTATTATTTAACACTAATTAACACATAAATATTGATTAAACCTATTTCCAGAGATAAGTTGAAAGCAGAGAACAGAGTTTTAACATCTTACTCTTTTTTAGTGGAAAGAATTTCCATAACATACTCTATACTTTCCTATCTTCGTCTCTTCTAGAGCAGAACACACAGGGCATAATATCACTTTCAGAAGGGATTTGAGAGTTCGTGGTTATAAATATCAATGATAGTAATTTGCAGTACATATAGGTATAAATACAGATGTGAGAAAATTATGTGGCATATAGGGATGAATGGAAAGGACTCCACCAATGAGTCTGACACTTGCTTTCTAGGGAAAACATCACCAATCTTTGTTTGCTTTTAAACAATTTGACTCTCATAAAGGTGGAGTGAAAAACGTGCAGCTGTTGACACTTTGGGCAGTGTAACACAGCTGCTTTTCTGTAAAACTAATTAGAGAACTAAAGTTGGAGCAACTTTAACTTTTGGGCCTTCTCCCCAGTGATTTTCTCACCCCCGCAGACAATCTTCACAGTCACTGTGTCTCTTCCTCCTCAGTGACATTCAGAGCATCATTCTTAGTTTCTTGATCACAACTCTATGGTCCAGGAGTGTCTCCTTGTCAGCTCAACGTTCGTCTTTTACCTCATGTACCCAGTTTGAGGATGCTGCGGGTACAAGGAGCATATCTTAGTACTTGGGCAAGTTGTCCAAGGGCAAAGGGTATAGTCTATTCCAAAGCCTGTTGACAATATTAACAATACCTAACAGTTGTATATCAGTTTAAAAGCTCACAGAATACTTCTGTTACTGAACTAAACATGGGTCCTCTCGCCCAAGTGCAATGTACTGACACTGAGTTGTGTGTGGTGAAGGAAAGTGCGGTGTCTATTGTAAGGCGCCAATACAAGCAGAATGGGTAGCTCAGTGGCTCGTGCTCAGAAACCCGACTCCAGAAAGGGTTTCAGGAAAGCATTTTTTTTTTTTTTTTTTTTTTTTTGGTTACGCAGGCCTCTCACTGTTGTGGCCTCTCCCGTTGCGGAGCACAGGCTCCGGACGCGCAGGCTCAGCGGCCATGGCTCACGGACCCAGCCGCTCCGCAGCATGTGGGATCTTCCCGGACCGGGGCACAAACTCGCGTCCCCTGCATCGGCAGGCGGACTCCCAACCACTGCGCCACCAGGGAAGCCCAGGGAAGCATTTTTAAAAGCCAGGTGAGGGAGGGGCATCGCAGGGTATGTGACCGGCTCGTGCCCAATTCTCTGATTGGTTGATGGTGAAGTAACAGGGTGGTGTCCCAGAAGTTAACATTATCAATCCTTAGGCTCCAGTAGGTCTGGGAGCTACATACTCACGGCCATCAGGTAGTTAACTTCTTCCATTTGGTGGTGGTTTTAGCATATGTAAAACAACTCAGGAAATGTGTATCAGATACTATTATCTAGATACTTCCGAGAGGAATTAAAGCAGAGGACCCGGGGGGAAGCGTCTGTCCCAGAAAGCCCCCATAGAACCCTACTCAGTTACACTTCCTTATACATAGTTCCATTTACTCTTCACAATTTCTCCATTTTGCAGATAGAGTAAGACATATCTGAATTTGAATCTTGTTTCTGCGCCTTATTAGCTATGGGAGCTCAGGCAAACTATTTAATATTTTTATGAATCTATGTCCTCACCTATAAAACAGGAATAAAGACTGAATAAGGTAATATCTGTGACATATCTTCAGAGAGTCAGACATAGAGTAGGTACATAATAATGGAGATTATTACTGTTGTGTTTCCTGAACAGAACTCTTGCAGCCACAAAAAATTATAAGTTACATATTAAAATGCTACAAATATTCTTGAAAGTCACAGTTGTGTTCTATTAAAATCTTTCCTCGGGTAATATAATTTTCCTAGTAATACTTTGATCCATAGTTTGAATCAATGGACAACACTGGTTTAAAAAGAGTCCCCAAACATAAACCTACTTCTTCAGAGTAAACCATAAAATCTTCTAGGACTCTTCTCATGAAGCTACCAAAAGGTGATTAAATCAGTGAGAAGAATTCCTGTCTAAAGCCAGGGTTGGTTTGTGCTCTGTACTCAGTAAATACAAGGCAGCTACAATGCTCCAGGACTATGAATTTTAATCCCTAATATTTTCATATTATAAGAACCTCAACCATTGGTGCACAAAGATCTTTTCTTATTTGATTCATCCCAGAGACATCAGATTATTTTCTAGGTATCTTCTAGGTTAGAATTACCAAAATAGCCCAACCTCTTCAGGCTGGTAAATTGTTTAAAGGTGATTTCTTTGAAAACAAGTCACAATTATTTTTCAGCAGGCTCGTAATGTGCTAAGTCTTTGTCACTAGTTACTTCCATTTCTAATAGCACACCTCATTCTAAATGGCCAGCCCCAGCCTTGAGAAAGTGCACTAACTGTAGCTGCCGTGTCTGCTGATATAGCCCAGCTTTTCAGCCAGCACTGGGTCAGACTTGGGGAGTACTTTGATCTTTTCACTGAGAGGCACATGGTCTCTTTGTCAAATATCACCAGTGGCACTATTTCACAAGTTGTCGTGCCCAAGTTGGCATGAGGACTGGACAGGAGTTAAAACTCAGAGTCAGAGATAGGTGTACACAAGCAAACACAGAGAGCCAAACACGCCGGTGCCAAAAGAGTTGTAATACAGGGAGCAATATAAGATACAGAGCCAGAGTCCAGTCCAGGGTGAGAGAGAACAGGCTGCACAGCGGCTAACACTGCCATCCCCTTGCTAAAGCTGTTCATATTGGACCACCTGCAAGTATAGTGACTCACATAAAGGGGCCCACAGTGTCTCACAGACGCCGCTTACAGCAGAGATGGTTCAGGATGCAAAGAATTTGAACTACCGTTTCAAAGCCTTGCTATGTTATCAGGTAAATACACCTAAAACTCGTTGGCTTAAGGCCAGCTCAGCCAATGATAAAGTCACTGATTTGTATATGAAATGAAATACTCATTTCATTTTTGATATAACCATTCCAACCAATTTTGGAAATTTTTGAATTCTAATAATGTTTTTTTAATTACTGGTTTTGAGTCATTTAAGGATGCTTAGCCAGCTTGTCTAAGCATTCTTTCACTTTAATGTCATATTTTTAAAACATACTCATGGTAACTTTATAGATGATTCATTAAATGCATCCTTTGTGAGTGTCTTGCATTCCTTAGTGAATACTTCTACAAACTGTATAAATTGATTAAGTAGATTAACAAATACCTTGCGTTTGCTCCCTTCTAATGAAGGATTGCTGTTTTGATGATAATAAAGAGAAGATCTGTTATGATTGTATTATGTAGATATCAGGAACAATGAAGTGCAATGGAGGATTAAATTCAATGGAGAATTAAATTAAATATGAGATGAAGTATAAAATCACAGTACCTGGCATACGTTAGCTACTTCGTTAATACTAGTTCTTTTTAGAGAAATGAGAAATTCGTTCTCATTACCAAATTGACTTGGTTGAGATTTCATATACCTCAGACTCGCCAAATACTACTAGTCTTGTTTTTTATGATATGAAGAAGTGTGAAAGTAGATAAAGAAATATTCTTTAAAATCTGTGTGGTTCCAGTTTTTTTAAATTTGTTTCCCTAACTCCAATTAGAAACAGCCTCTGGGTAAAGGAGCTATTTCCACTTGACCCTATACTGGTTCCAATGTTCTTAATACTAAACCTCTAACCTTTTGTCTTCTCCCTGCTGGCCTCTGTGAGCAAAAAAGGGAGGTATACCAGATGTTCCAAGGCTTGCCTCTCAAGGAAGCCAAATCAGTTATGCCCTAATGCATTCTTTGCTTGAGCACCTCTATGAGGTAGCTGGCCAGAGGACGAGTCAGAGAATAAAGAGAAAAGAATTAGCAAGACACAGGCTCAGAGTGTGTGAATGTGGAAGAAGAAACTGGAATTTATTAGAATGAAAGCATTCAAGGTGTTCAAGAAAAGGATCAATACATAGTTCTAGTTTGGTGAAAGAAAAAAATATGGCTTTATTTGCCTACATTTGCTTCTGCATAATGACAAGGGCACGACATATCGGCCGCAAATATCTATGAAGAGAAAGAATGGAGACAATCAAAGTGTACGTTGGGCAGGGGAGCTTGGGTGATATAAATCAGTGAGATAACCTGGGCTTCAGTGAGAGAAGAGCCAACTGTTGGTGCATATATTTGAAAAAGGTTAAAGGCATGGAGGAATTCCAGTTAACTGTTGTTAAGTATCAAAAGTGCAGTACTGTGTATTCAATATTAGAACAAAGTCAATGGTGAGTCAGAGTCTAAAGAACGAAACAAATCTGAAAGGTAATTAGTAGACACAGAAAAGTGGGGGGAAAATCAGTGCAGAAATAGGATTAAAGATAAAATAAATAATGGAAACAAATGTTGGGGGGAAAATGTATAAAAAGTGCCATAAAGAGGACTTAACTACTATATTGTTTTCTCCAACAGAGATGAGCTTTTAGTTTTTAAGAAGAAAGTTTTATACCTTCTCTAGATTTTGCCCATATAGGTCTCTTAGACGTCACAAGTCTCTCTGTTAGTTGTCGACCCAAAGGTCATTATGCCTTTCCTACATACTGAGAGAAACACCATTTTGAGTGGCAGAGATCTGATATCAGGCAAGGCAGTAGTATCCTGACTTGGCCCCAGGGAATGAGCCATTATTGGTCTAGGTCATTTATAATAATCCCGTCCCCTTCTGTTAGTGGGTCTGGTCCCAAAGTGGCATGTGAACCAGTTCTGGTCAATGAGACATCAAGGGAAACCTGGCATTTCCCTTCTTGCCTCAAAAGTAGTGTACAGGAACTTATCCCTTCCTGTTTCTGATACCAATGTAAAGACATAATGCCTGGAGATGTGGCAGCTATCTTGAAACCATGAGGCTACAAATACAAAAGGATGGCAAAGTAGAAGGGTGGAAAAAGTCAGACTCCTGGCTGATCCCATTTAATAGTTGAGTCTATTTTAGCAACTGCCAACTACCAGATGTGTTACATGCATAAGCCATAATTTAGCTGGATTTTCTGTTATTTAAACCCCAAAGCATTTAGTCTCTCAATCACATCTGGACTGGGCAATCAAGCTATAACCTTCATTGCATCTTTTAGGCTTTAAAAGAACACATTTGTTTAGTAGTTCAGGAAAGTATTTAAATAAGCCATCTCAAATTAACATATTTAAAAATAATTTAGCACATTCTCTTGTTGTCCCAGATCCAGAGAACTTAAGCATGACGAGTTGTTCTACCTATTTTCATGTGTTATCACCTTCCACTGGGGATACAAAAAGAAATATACAAGAAAATTGAAATATGAGTAAATTGCAGTAAAAACCTAAGTATATGAATAAATACAGATAAATAAAATAACATTGCCATGTTGACTCCTGATTAATCAAGTTAACTAAAATTTATTTAAGAATATATAAAGTCTTAGAGAGCAAGAAGGCCATAAACATGCTTTTATTTTACCTTGGGAACAAAATAGAGGGTTTGAAAGATCTAGCAGTGATCATTCAACTAGACAGCAGCCAGCAGGACTAGAATGTAACCCTTCTTTCAGGCCGAAGCCTTTCTGCTCCATCATACTGGCTTCCAAAGGAGACATAGAAACACTGTCATAATTGTTAAAATCTGTTCACTAGAAAGCCATGGCCAGATGTGGCCTCTCCTGAAATGCACCTCTTCTTGCTCTTCAATTCTTTCCTTATTATTTCTTGCTCTTTTTCTTATGCGTCATGCTGATATTTCTTCTTTTTTCATTTTTCTTTCTTATCTTTTTCCTTATTTTGTTTCTTCTATTCGGATGACCTCAACTTTCCCTCCCCTCTTCTTCTGATTACCCCTTCTCATTTTACCTACTTCCTTTCACTCTTATCTCCACTCTTCCACCAAATCCTGGCATCAACTCCACTCATCCACTTTCTCTTCTGAATATAAACTCATAGGACTTTAGCAGCTCATTTACTTTCCTTGGTTCTTTTTATTTATTGTTGCCTGGTTTCTTTGGTATAATCTATTTTCATTTGGAAGCCCTTCTTTTACACATGCTTTTAAAAATATAATTCTAAATTCATAATTAATATTTTATCCAGTATACCCTGTCATTTTTCTATGTTAATAGAGCAGTAATAGTCATAAGGACCTGGACCTGGCACTCTAACCAATGCCACTGCTGACCTGTAATTCCACACTTGACCTGCAGACCTCTGCCAGGGATGGAAAATAAAGATTGAAAATGCTGACGAGGGTGGTGAGGAGAAGCAAGCAGATTCCAAAGAGGTAAGAGAGCAATGAGGAAGAGAAATAAAAGAGAAGAGCAAATAAACAGCGTTATACCCTACTATTTCAGAGCCCTATTATTTCACAAACACACACACACATAGGCAAGCTTCCAAGTTGTTAGGATGAACTTCAGGAGGAAGACACAGGGAAACCCAAAATTAAGCTTTGGGCTTATTTTACAAACCAGACCTGAAGAGGTCAGTGCTAGGGCTGAAAGAACCTGGGTTAAAAAGGTTAAAGATAAAGGAGACATTGGTCAAGGTCTCTTCAGCGTTGATCAACCTGTGTTGCCAAACTCGAGGGTTCTTTTGTAGTGTCATTCGTCTACTGTGTTTGAGGAGGAGAGGGACATTGGACAAACAGCCGGGAGAAGGAGAACGTTATTTTGTGAGATTAACAGATGACTTGAACACATAACTTACATCCTTTAGAAGAAAGGCTCAATGCTCCTAACTTTGCCGTGATTACATGTTTCATTGCTTTGCAATTTTATAGCAGAAAACTCTCTCTTTTGAAAATGGAAGTAATGTCTTTTGCTGCCACTTTCCCCGTGTTCACTCCACCATGGAATTTGTGTACCTTATTATAATTAATTCTACATGATAGGAAAAATATTTTCTTATCAAAGAAGTTGCCAAAATGATAGAAATGAAAACACGTTGATTTAAAGTAGAATAATTTAAAATTGTGTCTTCGGCTTAATCAGGGAATGAAAAGAGTTATTTTGAATATTTCTTATGACTCCTCCTGACCCTTGAGTCTTTATCTGTGGGTCCTTTTGGGTGTGTTGTTTGTTTATGTATCAGGAGTGCTTGAAGAAGGAGAAGTGAGGAGAAATGAAAACTAATCTCTATTCAGTTGCTAAGCAAATAACTGTGCAGCCCATATTTCCATGGGCCACCCTTGCCCGGATCTAAAATTGAGGAATATGGTGATGTGTTAGTCTCCTAGGGAGGCTATGGCAAATTGCTACAAATTTGGTGGCTTAAAACAAGAGAAATTCATTCTCTCACAGTCTGGAGGCCTAAAGTCTGAAATCGTGGTGTTGGCAGGGTTGGTTCCTCCTGGAGTTTCTGAGGGAGAGTCGTTCCTTGCCTCTCTTCCAGCTTCTGGTGGCTCCTGGCAACCCTTGGCATTCCTTGGCTCGTAGCTGCATCACTCCAATCTCTTTCTCCACCTTCACATGGCTTTCTTCTCCTGTGTCTCTGTGTGTGTCTAAAGCGCACCTTCCTTTCTCTTATAAAGATACCAGTTTTCGGATTTAGGGCCCATCCTAAATCCAGGATGATTTCACCTTAGAACTTTAACTAATTACATCTGCCAGGACCCTGTTTCCAAATACAGTCACATTCTGAGGTTCTGAGCGTACATGAATTGGGGGGGACACTATACAACCCACTACAGGTTACAACAGCAGTTCTTAAAATATGGCTCAGCAAAGACTAACAAATTTGCAAAAACTCCAATTCAACCATCTTTCCCAAATCCTGCTAGTCCAGTTTAATGAAGCCTCACCAGAATGCATCCAAAACACCCTGGAATGTCCCAGACAGACACACTCCCTCCCTCCCACAGACGTCTCCCATGTGAATGACGTGGCGTTCTATTCATCCTGCCACTTGTGGTTCCATCGAGGCTGCTGCCCTGCTCTGCCCTGATGGATGCCTTGGTGAAGAGGGTAAGAAGGAGCTTTTGCGTCCTCATGGTGGTCAGAACTTTAAAAATTTCCACAAACAGTGAGCTTTGTGTACTTGCACTTTAGGTTAATTAGAGCTGACCAAAACCTGACTGAAATTCAAACATTCTGGGTCAAAAGTTCTCTTGAGTCAACTACTCAAAATTAGTCCTCCCACTGACCTCATCCAGCGTGTCCCCCACTTTCCATTTCCCCCAACTTTCCTACGTTTCTTCGCTTTACAGTCCATATGCTTCTAAGACTAAGGAGTGAACTCAGTAACCTGATTTCTCAAGGTGGGGCTGCAGGGAAGGAGCCCAAAGCCTAAGTGACCCTCATCATTTTTTATCTCCCTCAGGTTCATTTGGCATTTACATAAAGAGATTTTGTTTGTTCTATGCTCTCTGCCCTCTGGAAAGGCCTGGGTAACTACATAGATTTAGGCTGAGACCTTCCATTAAAAAACAGAAACATCGCTGTAGACAGATGTCCTAGTTCTCTTTTCTCTGCAACAGAGAATATACAAGAATATATCCCACATGTTTATATTTAGGGAGCTTTTAGTTACAAGGTGGTGTAAATAAGATTGGTATGAGAGACCTACCAGCTGGCTATTTTAGACGGAGTTCCATTGGGTGTTAGTGTGTCAGTGGGGTCTCCATGGGTCCAGAGTTTCATCTTCAGTGTTCAGAAGGAAAATATACATGCAAAGAGTACGGGAACATGTGCCATCATGCCATGGTCCTACACTAAAGAAGACACTATGTTCCTTACATTTTTAAGTTCTGCAATCGGATTTTTTCCTATTCTTGGTTTTCCTTTTTTTTTAATTTATTTTGTTGAAGTATAATTGATTTACAGTGTTGTGTTAGTTTCTGCTCTACAGCAAGCTGATTCGATTATACATATATACATGCATATATTCTTTCTAACATTCTTTTCCATTATGGTTTTTTACAGGATATGATATCACTTATATGTGGAATCTAAAATATGTGATTTTTATATATGAACTTATCCACGAAAGTGGATGAACTTATCCACGAAACAGACAGACTCACAGATATAGGGAACAGACTTGTTGTCGCCAAGGAAATGGGGGTGGGGGAGGGGTGGACTGGGAGTTTGGGCTTAGCAGATGCGAACAGTTATATATAGAATGAATAGACAACAAGGTCCTACTGTATAGCGCAGGGAACTATATTCAATATCCTGCAACTGGATTTTTAATTCTCTCTGCTGAGCTGAATCACATTAATCAAATTGCAAAGCATCGATAAGCCAAAATTCCAATTTATTAATTTACACTGAAAAATGTTACTGCCAGGTGGATTGCAATACTCACTTTGGCTAGTTAGAGTACTACCTTCTCAACAGAAATGTGTTCTTGAGAGACAAAATCAAAATTAGAGGATATCTTGGATGATTGAATGAGAGTAAAAGAAATGAATGACCTTAAGGCATATAGCAACTTCTCTACCTTGGGGTTACAGGCACCATGCATCAAAATTCCTCAGTTGCTCCAGAGTATGTGCAAGTATTAATGGAATGTATGCCTTATCCGGCTCTCAAGTTTCAGTGTTGTTCATTATTGTGCAAAAGTTTCTGTGACTAAAATTGCACTTAGTGTCAGAATTTTCGGCATTATTACATCCATATCTCCCCCCTTGATCTTCAGAATGTTTTTAGTTTCGGGTTTCCCTGATGGGAATTCAGGAAGGTCGCATTGTTATCTTACCTGTGACACTCTCATATGACTTATCTTAATGTGATTTTACATTTTTATAAAAATATCCTTTCCAACAGGCTACACTCATTCCCTTGTGTGAACTGTTGTTATTTTAATCAGACTGAAGGGTGCACCCTTTTTTGGAATCTGCAGTCCTTTGTATTTGCCACACAAGGTCTCAAGGACACATGTGGACAAAGTGGTCTCCAATGTACTTAATTCCTAGAAAGAACATGGCCAGTGGGACATGCAAAGAACTAAGCTTCAGGATATCTGGGTTCTGGTCTCAGCTCTGCCTCAAAGTGCCTGAGGCATAGGAAACTCATGCCTGTTTCCTTGTATTTAGACATAGAACTGGGGTAGCTCATTTTCCAATCCCTCTGACTAGCACACTATAGATGTTGGTTAATCAACCAATCATCTCTAATAGCTCTTTTAACTCTAAAAATTTTACTAAACCTTGGTGAATTAAAACCCAGATTGGTGAATGACTTTTTACAAATTTGTTTTTTCTCTAATAGATTTTCATTTATTCATTCAGTGAACATTCATTGCAGGCAAGATCCCTGACCATGGAGAGCTTATTGAAATTAATGATTTCAAGCTTTTTTCCTCATATCCTACATCCTTCTTTCCCACACTCAATACTCAATGTCCACACATGATCTTCTTTTCTTTCGAATAATCTGATCATCTCTCTTTACAACCAACTCCCTCTCTCCTCCGTGTTTCCCTTTCCCACGATCTCCCCAAGATTTATTTTTCTCAGGGACTCACTTGCTTTGAACTCTTTTTCCTCAAGAAGTCTGCCGACAGCTTTGTAATCCAAGTTCAGAAGTTTAGGAAAAGCAGATTCTAACCAAAAAGCAGGCGTCTGAATGAAGGATTCCAGTGGCCTTGCACTAACCTAATCCCAGAAGGTGAGTTGCTCACATCTGCAACACTGGAAGGTCACGCAGGCTTCTTCATCCTCGTGGAAGATTGCTCCAAGAACTCAGCACCTCCCAGGTCGCCTCCATCTTACACCCCCCTTGAAAATCCCCTACAGGGTGGCTGGGAAGGAATCCAGCCCCACATCCTGCGGCCACACATGTGTCTTCACTCATACTCCAGCCCCCGCAGGTCGCCAGCCTCCCAAGGACCTCCCAGACCACCCACAGGGCCCTCCCCTGGAGTCCTGAACGTCTCCTCCCTCGCTCTCTCATCTCGGCCATGCCTGAAACTGCAAGGTCTGTGTCTGGGCTCCACTTATTTCCACCAATGTCGTTATGAAGATTTTAAAGAGAAACACTATTTTAAATGTCATAACACTTCATATTTGAATAAGAACAAACCAACAAAGTGCGGCAGAGACAGCAGCAGCTCACACAGCAATGAATACGAGAATGAACCCACAACAACCTACTGTATAGCACACGGAAATATACTCAATATTTTAAAATAACCTATAAGGGAGAAGAATCTGAAAAAGAATAGATATGTATGTATGCATAAGTAAATCACTGTGCTGTACACCTGAAACGAACATAACATTGTAGATCAACTATACTTCAATAAAAATTTTAAAATTTTAAAAAAGAATGAAGAGGGGAGAGGCACAGGAAACTAAAAGGGGGCTGTCCCTAGGGCAGGGAAGGGGGTTGACTGTGAGTTTACTTGGTGAGTGCCATCAGAGACAGCAGAATGTGTACAGACTCAGTAGGCATCTTCCCTCGTGACAATTAACCAAGACCCAAGACAACCGGAATCCCAGATCCCCTGTTTAATGGTTTTCTCTGATCCAAAGAATTGGCCTATTCCAACATGTTGACCTTCTCGGTCTAGTATTTTAGGGCATGATTAATGACAAGTCTGGGGTAAAGTTCAGGATTTTGTAATGGAGCCACAGGAAGCCTAAGGGATCAGGCAGAATATGGCTGTAATTTGACTATCTCCAGCAACCCCTCTGAGCGCCTCGTTTGCTCTGTACTGGTATTTGTGTCCACCTTGTTGTGGGCTGCTGCTCTACACCGGGGAGTGGGGGGGCGGGGGGACGCGATAAACTTCCATGCCCTCCCCGACAAAAGTAAAATCAGGGCTACAGGAAGCATGTTTTTAAAAATTCAACTGTTGTTTCTCTAAGTAATCAGCTCCTGAGCAGTAGAATAATGTGACTTTACAGATGCCTTCAGCCCTGCTCTGGGGCACTTGGCTATAGAATCAGGTAAACCAGTGTTTGATTAGATGAGTTCTGCAAGCTCTCTGCAAGTTCTGCAAGTTTTTTTATGACAAGAAATCTGTCATAAAAAGACAATTGGGGGGAAAAGGGTACATGTATAAGAGTTTTATTACAGCATTTTATATATTTGCAAAATTTGATGGATAAACCAAATATCAGTTGATCCATAAATTGTCATGTGTACATATCACAGGACACTAGACAATCATTAAAAGTGTATATCTTTATTCACTGATAAAGAAATCCCCTGTGATTCACTGTTAAATGCACAAAGAAAGTCAAAAAACAACATGTATGATGCCATTTATGATAAGTTTGTACTAACACACCCACCCCACACAGATACAGAAAGATATTAACCAAAATACTGAACACTCCCTGAGATATCCCCAAAGTGGAATTTCAGATATTTCAAATGTTTTTATTCTATTTTTCTGTATTCTTTGAATTTTCGACAGTAAAATAAATAGTTTTTTAGGATTGAGGGAAAAAACTTAATTAGCTACCTGTATTTTGAGGATAAGAAAAGGGAAGTATATGGACTTTAGAATCAGACTGAGGTGATTTCAAATCCTGACTCTCATTTACTTGTTATATGACCCTGGGCAAGTCATTTAACTACACTGAGCCTCACGTGCTTCACTTATATCGTTAGTTATTCCCTACCTACCACGAGGGTTGCTTCAGGATAGTATGAGAGAGAGTGGCAAAATGTTTTGAAATATTACCCGATGTATCTTTCTTTTAACTCTTTTTCAATGCTAGAGCCCTTCCGTCACTCAAACTAGATGAGGAAAGCAGAGACTCAGGAAAAAGAGGACATAAAAGAAAATAGTGAGAAAAATATGTTGGAATCAGCAGTCACATTTTTGTCTTTAAATTCTAAAATTATTGAAATTTTTAGAAGAGACAAAAGACTTGAAAAGCAAAGTGCCATTTAAACAATTCCTTTCATGCTTTTTTAATGTTCTCATATTGTAAGTACTACTCTTGAAATGAAATATCTTTAATTTTAAAAGAAAATAGTTGAATCTCGAACCTCCAGACAAATCTCCAAATAAACCAAGTTCAGTTACTTGTCACAGGACACAACACTTCATTCATTCATTCAGCAAATTATTCTTTTCCAGGCATTCTTCTAGGCACTGGGAATGTAGTTGTGAGTAAAGCAAACAAAAATTTTGAATTTTTAAAATTTACTTGGTACAATAGGCAATATACTCTTATGATATATACACACATAAAGGGGAAGGTATAGAGCAGAGAGGACGGGAAGAAACTGGAACTGATGTATTGCTGATGGCTGATTCTAAATGGATTCAACTCCTGTGGAAGACGATTTAATATTATGCTGCAAGGTTGAATGTCTGGTACTCTATGACACAGCAGTCCCACTCCCAGGTATATGCCCGAGAGAGATAACTTGCACACATGCTATCAGGAGACTTATACAAGATTGTCTGCAGCAAAGATGTTCACAAGAGCAAAAGACGGAAAGCAATCCAAATGTTCACAAACAGAAGAATGGATTAGTAAAATGAAATGTTTTCAGACAATGATGAAAACAGATAAACCACAACTTACTTTGGAAAGGTAATTGTGGCAGAGGGTATTTTTCAGAAATGGCCACCATATTAGTTCTGGCCCCAAATGTTCTTCCAGAACCTTCTCCACCCTCCCCTCCACCTCCCATTAAGAGGTGGAGTCTGTTTTCTCCCTTTGAATTTGGGTGGGTCTTTGTGACTGCCTCGACTCATACAAGACAGAAACTATGTGACTTTTGAGGGCTGGTCATAAATAGGCAATGTAGTTTCCTCCTGGCCTTTGGAGCCCTAAGCTGCTCTGTAAAGAGTCTGATGACCCTACAGCCACCAAGCTGGAGAGACCCCATGGAAAGAATGCATAGAGAAGGAGATAGAGGTAGCCCGAGAAGCTGGGCTTGTGTTACCAGCCCAGGCAGCAGGAATGTGAGTGAAGATGTCTCAGAGATGACTCTGGCTCTAGAAATCATTTGACTCCAAACACATAAGAGACTCTGAGCCAGAAACATGCTTCTCTCAAACTCCTGAATCCAGAGATAGCACGAGATGTCTGCTTATGTCCATCAACTACAAATGACATTTGTTGTTTTAAGCCACTGAGTTTTGGAGTGATGCATAAGGATAGATGACCAGAACGATGACAATGGGTGAAAACAAATAAAAAGTCCCAGAAAAGTTCTTACTGTATAATATCATTTTCTTAGTGCTCAAAAATAAGTCAAACAAAACAATAAAACTACTTTTTAAATAATTGAAAAAATAAATGCAATATTTTTTAGATTTTGATATTTCTGATTTCATTGCAGTTGAATCAGAGAATATTTGTATTATTTCTACTTTTCAAAATTCATTAAGGTTTTCTGTGTAGCATAATAGGTGATCAATTTTTGTGAATGCGACTTGAGCACTTGAACGTGTGTTTGCTATTTTCAAGATACAACATTTGATGTATACATCTGTAGGTGTAAATCAGATCTACCCTACTAATTATACTATTTAAGTCTTTTAGTCACTTAATTTTGATGTGTGAGAAAGGTGAATTAAGGACTTGTAGTGCTAGTATGTTTCTGCCTCTTTTGTAATTTTTTAAATTTCTGCTTTATTGCTATTCTGCTTTTGTTTTGGGTGGAGCACAGATATCCATACCTCTATCTCCCCTGTGAGTTATAAAACTTCTTAGTTTCATTTAATGCTTATGGGCCTGAAACCCCATAGCTGATACTAAGATCATGACTCTTGCTTTCTTTAATTTTTGTTTGTTGAAAGGTTGCCCAGCTTTTTATTTACAATCCTTTTTTTTTTTTACATCTTTATTGGAGTATAATTGCTTTACAATGGTGTGTTAGTTTCTGCTTTATAACAAAGTGAATCAGTTATACGTATTCATATGTTCCCATATCTCTTCCCTCTTGCATCTCCCTCCCTCCCACCCTCCCTATCCCACCCCTCTAGGTGGTCACAAAGCACCGAGCTGATCTCGCTGTGCTATGCGGCTGCTTCCCACTAGCTATCTATTTTACGTTTGGTAGTGTATATGTGTCCATGCCACTCTCTCGCTTTGTCACAGCTTACCCTTCCCCCTCCCCATATCCTCAAGTCCATTCTCTAGTACGTCTGTGTCTTTATTCCCGTCTTACCCCTAAGTTCTTCATGACATTTTTTTTTTCTTAAACTGCATATATATGTGTTAGCATATGGTATCTTATCTATCGGATGAATGGATAAAGAAGATGTAGCACATATATACAATGGAATATTACTCAGCCATAAAAAGAAACGAAATTGAGCTATTTGTAATGAGGTGGATGGACCTAGAGTCTGTCATACAGAGTGAAGTAAGTCAGAAAGAGAAAGACAAATACCGTATTTACAATCCTTTTAAATCAGAATGTTTTAGGTATGGCTCACTCATAGCATAGCTTTGGCTTTTCTTCGAGATCGGTCTGAAATCCTTCTTTCATAGAGAATGAAACTTATTTATATTTATTAATGAGAGATATCCTAGTTCTGTCACTTATTCAGTCAGTTAACATTTTTTGAGTTCTTCTACTCCAGGTATATATAATAGGAGCTGGAAATACAGAAGTGATAGATGGTAGATAGATAGATAGATAGATAGAGCCACCATTCTAGGCATCAGAAATGTGAGTGAAGGAGGATTATCTAACTATCTATCTACCATCTTTCTATCTACAGTCACTTCTGTATTTCCATTTCCATGTAGCTTGCAGTCTAATGGGAGGAGAGAGACTAAACATAATATCATGTTTTCAGTTTTATAGGCTACTTATTTAAACCTTTAACTCTATCGTCTGTATTCTTCATGTCTATGTGTTTGTGCAGTTCTTCTATTATTTAGAAATGTTGTATTCTTACACTAGCGGAACCTTATAATTATGATGATATAATATCCTTAGTTTTTCATTTCTTTAGACAGTCCCTGTTAACTTTCTATTATGAGCAATGATAAAATTAGCATGTTTCCTGTTTCCTCTCTCCTCTCCCTCTCTGTCTCTATTATCTTTTTAAATGTTTAATAGTATGGTTACATGTGCTTACATTTCTATCACTTGATCTGTCAACTTGGAATGACATCTCCTCACTCTCAACTATTATAGACGAAGCAAACTGACGCTAACGCCCATTTCCCCTTTTCCTCTCCAAATTTTTATTAGTTAAATACTTTTTAAACTGTTAGGGCATATAACCCATATGTCTGTTCTGTCACCACGTTCCATCACATTTGGTTTAATCTTTGCCTGTAGTTAAACCAATTCAACGCTCCCTGCCATTGCATCAGCCAATGTTTCCAAAGTCCTCTCCAGGAATTTCATCAAGAGGCGTTAATTAGAACAATATTCCCTGCGTGCCTCATGTTCAAAACAGCCTGGACAGACTTTAGTCTTTATATTCGAAGGATAGTTTGGCTGGATATTTAATCTTTCACTTACACTTCCCTCTGGGAATATTGTAGAAGTATTCAAAATATTGACAGTTCGATGCCTGCTGGGAAGATTTGCTCTTCTTCTTCTTTTTTTTTTTTGTGGTACGCGAGCCTCTCACTGTTGTGGCCTCTCCCATTGTGGAGCACAGGCTCCGGACACGCAGGCTCAGCGGCCATGGCTCACGGGCCCAGCCGCTCCGCGGCATGTGGGATCTTCCCGGACCGGGGCGCGAACCCGTGTCCCCTGCATCAGCAGGCGGACTCTCAACCACTGCGCCACCAGGGAAGCCCTGCTGTTCTTTTACATATTTTTCTTTCTTAGAATATCTTTTCATGATGCTGTAGCACTTGAGCTTTTTCCTGGAGGTCATGGAGTCTGGAAGGCTAGCCTGGAGGATCTTCCCAGCAGGAACATTTCTTCCCCTGTTCTAGCACAGAGGGAAGCTAATTTCTGCAGTTATGGCTCATCTGTGTTTAATTCTACCTTTTCTGTTTATCTGAACCACAAGGATCTAAAGGACCTCTACTACAGCCCTGCACACCCCAGTTCCTGACCCCTTCTTCTAAACGAATGAAGTAGTATCTGCACTTCAGGAGAGCCCCTTATCTTCAGGAGGTGGCTCAATCCGAGTTCTGGGATTTTCTGGGCTTCTTGTCTCCACCTCGTCCTGTGACTTTTGGTCATTCTTACATGATTTTGAAGTTAGCAGATTTTAGTGGATTATATGTGTAATTTCATGAAAAATTAAGTTTGCAAGGTCCATTTTTAATGCCTTAGGCTTTTGCCTTTTTCCTAGGAGAAGGGGCAAAAAGCTGACTTATGCAACCCTTTTTTGTGTCAATATTTCAAAGCACTTTTGGTTTGCCAGAATTGGACTTAATGAGAAAGAACTGTAATGAGAAAGAATGATGCAAAAGCAACAGCATTCCTCCCAATGCAGATTATCCCAGAAAAGAAGGAAGGACAGGAAGGGAATATTCAAGCGACTAAATATTTAACTTGATTCGGCCACACAAAAGTTGTAAATGACTGAGTCACCTTGAATTGCTCAGGTTATCTTCCTACGACCTTTAAAAGGGGAGCTTTAGAACTGAATTAAGTGCAGTTCTAGAAAAATAAATACTATTAGAGATTTGCACCCATAGATTAATGAGTGTAAAACTTTAAATCTGCTACATTTGGGGGCTTGCCTGAAATTCCAAGGAACATTCATGTAAAGCATACTTGCACCATGAACCTTAGACAAGAACTGGAGCAATTCAAGAACTGGTCAGGACCATGATGCTATGAGAGAACTGTGTGCAGAAAGCCAAAGTTTGGAGCCCCAAACTGTGATATTAACTGTGACTCGGAAACGCCAAAAGAATAAATCTCCTACTCATAGAAGGAAGGCTGATTCTAGGGATACCAGTCCTGACCATAAATGTGGTGATGGTGGATATTTGAAGAGTTTGACTTTGGAAGAAGAAACAAGCTGTGAGGAGAACTCATAGCTAGTGATGTAGAAACTCAATAAACTAGGGAGGGGGTCCTTGAGACCTGGAGAGTGGAGACACCATGATATTGCAAGAGCCAAGGATTGATTAGTCAGTGTCTATCATCCCTTTAACCAGATTGCCTGGACACAGTGATGGGAGAGTCACTACTCCCGGGAACCAGTGGGTATCCCAGGAGATTTAGACTGGGGGGTCCTACACATCATTTCATATAACCCTAAGCAGACACCTTAGTTATCCCAGCATCATGATAGCACCTTTTGTAGTACAGACTACCTCGGAGCGCAAAGTGAGCAAAGAGAAATTCTTGGGAAAGCAGTGACGATCTTCCAGTGGAAACGAGTGACAACTTCACTCACGATCCACATGTAACTCCATAATCTCAGAGACTCTGGTGCGTAGATTATGGGTAAACAAAATTTGAACAGGGACTTAGCTATGATACTCTTAGCAAAATATTTCCCTTCATAGGAATGCAAATACTTATTAAGGGGATAAAAGAAAGAAGATAATATTTTTGAAAATTTAATTAATACAATTTATGTTTGTAGTCATTCTTTTTTTTTGGATGTTTGTATTTTATTTACATTTCTAGAACTGTTTAAAATACAGAAAAACACAAAGGATTAAACAATAAATACCTATATTCCTATCATCCAGAATTAAAACTTAAAAAAAATTTTTTTTAATTTAATTTTATTTATTTTTTTATACAGCAGGTTCTTATTAGTTATCTATTTTATACATATTAGTGTATATATATCAATCCCAGTCTCCCAATTCATCCCACTGTAGTCATTCTTAAGTTCTCAATAGTCTCAAGACTTTATTTACTGAATAAATAGTATTCATTGCTTTAGGAGGGGACCAGATCCAATTTAGAACAAAAAAGTCACCATTCCATTTGCTGGTAGAAACTTGAAAAAATCCCAGGTAGGCAAGCAAGAGGGTAAATTCAAGAGGATCAGTGATGTCTAGAAACCCAAGATGGGGGGCAATAGGTTCAGGGGTGAATCCTAGGAGAGCAATAGCTTAGCTTCGCCAGGTAAAGCCCGCACACTGAAAATTTTCTAGAGGTTTAAATCCAACATCAAACCGAATGCTGTTAACTAACAGTGGTTGAATAAGATCTCTGAGTTCTTGGGCCTTTGAAGTCCCTGACCTGAGTGTGGTGTGGAGAAGGCCATTGGCAGCTTGCGTTGAGAGAACTGGTGGACCAAAGGACACCTCGTGTTTGGAACAAGGAAGGTGAAGAAAGCCTGGTTTGACAACTGGGGGCCACTGGAGGGATATGGATCAACAGTGGACATACAGATACTTAAGTCCAGGCAGGACCGGCTATAGCTTACTGGACCAAACAAGCACAGAGGATAACACCTGGATCAGATGACTCATCCCTAGGCCAGAACATCTTTACCAGTGTCTCCCTCGACCTCTTTCTGACCCAGGTCTTAGTTCACCCTCTGTCTTCAAACAGAATGAGGGAGAATCACTGATTGACTGATTTGAAGCTTTCAATTGACCACATTGAATTCAGGAGATCACTGAGTAGATTTGAATTGGCAATACGAAAATTTCCACATCAGAGAGACCAGGAATTCTCAAGTTTAAGTAGTTTCAGTTATGGAGGAAAGAAAATCACTTTCATATTTAACACCCAGATTTTGTGACTATGTGAAAATTAAACCCAATGTATGTGTTAAGAGTGACAGGTATACAGCAAACATTTAATAAATGATAGCTGCTAACAGTTATATTATTACATCTTTCCATTGTTATCTAAAATTTATGCTTTGGTCCTATCAACTTTTAGGTCTTAAGAGACTTCCATAAAAGCAAACATCTTTAAAACGTCCTGTTAGTGTATCAGGCGGCACAAAAGTACTGGCAAATAAAATCTTTGGTTCTTAGGGTGGAAATACAATTACGGGAACGGGGTGGAGTAATAAAAGGCAGAAGGTAAAGACGAACGTCTGAGAGGGGAGCATTCTAGAAATTTTGCCTGGATAGGAAAACAAGCTCATCTGGCCCCCAAGTCACACATGAATCATTTGTACCAGGATGACATTTAAATAATTAATAATGAGAAACTTAGCTTAATATTCTGGCCAACCAGCTGTACTGAGAAATCAAAATTTTTTAAGTGGCTCGCTAAATCTGGGATCAGAGTAAATGTGTTGGGTGGTCTTGCAGGCTATTTTCAACACATTGTAGGAGCCCAGTGGCCTGCTTTTCTCTCCATTAAAGGACTGTACCACAGCATCTATTTATATTCCAAAGTCAAGCCACCCGCTTTCTTGGAAAATGCTGCCAAAACTGGAACACTGCCATTATGAATTGCCTCTTCTTATACTTTAAGAGTGCCACCGCTTCTCACTTTGTATTTGTTCACCTCATCTTTTTCTTTTCAACATGTATTTTTAAAACACTGCAAATTAATTACAGATTTTTAAATTCCTAATATTTTTGGTTGGTTCCATTGATCAGCAGATATAAAGAGCTATCTTTATTCTTCATGTTGTAACTCCAAGCCACCCTGGTGGTAGATTCCTTCTGTCAAGTCAAGCTCCTGAATCATGTATTTATAAGTTTCAATCATTTCCTGGTCAGAATTTCTTACTATTCCTTTGACTTTCTCCTAGGTTTAGGGATTCTCCTTAGTTTGGAGTTTGTATAGTTTGGCCTATTGACTATAAATGCCTAATCACATTTTATCTAGTTAGGATTCCAACTTTAAACGTAAATTATGATATGAAAATGCCCCCATTTTTTCCTGCTCTCAAGACTTATTTTTCAGAACTATTAATCTTCAGTCTTCTCTCAGACTCTAAAGCCAATTCTCTATCCACACTTGTAATCGCCTAAAAAAAAAAAAAAAACACCTCACCACCTATTATAAATCCTAAAATTAGTTGTCAGGGATGGAGGACTACTATTTTCTTATGTTACAACTGATTCATAATGATAACAGAAATTTTGTCTTTTAATTCATGGAAACAAATCTCTCTTATTTAAAATACTAATGCTCTGTGTATGAGTGTTCATGGATGGTGATATTTGGGTGGGAAGAATTCCTTCAACATGTATTAGAGAGGTGTTCATTAGTTCGTTCAATAATGAATTCAATAGATATTTATTAAGTGCCAACTATATTCCAGGCACTCTTCTAGCGAATACATTAGTGAACAAAATAGACACAGATATCTGTCCTTCCTGAGATTACAACCTAGTGGGGAGGAGAGAAAAAATAAAAAATGAATGAATGAATGTTTACCTTTGATGTTGATATATGGAGAGAAATAAAGCAGGGAAGGGAGGTGGGACAGGGTGGGGAAGAAGTGCTGTCGTTCAAAAGATGGTCTGGGAAGGCCTCCGTGACTGGGTGAGCAGACACCACAGGTGAGAATGCTCACCAGGCACAGATCTCAGGGCAGAGCGTACCAGGCAGAGGGGGTAGCAAGTTCATGGTCCTGGGGCAGGGAGGCCTGGTGTGTTCAGGAACAACCAGGAGACCAGAGTGGGTGGAAAAGTGTGAAGGAGAAAAGTGGGAGATGGGTTTTGGAGAGGCAGCAGGTAGCCCTGACATAACCACTTTGGAAGCCTGTGTGAGGACTTTGCTTATAAAGAGTGAGAGGGGACACCACTGTGAGGGCATTGAGCCATGGACTGATAAGATCTGACTTATGTTTTAAGAGGGTCCCTCTGGGTAGTGTCCTGAGAAGTGTCCATAAGGAGGGGAGGATGGAAGAAGAACGTCCATTTAAGAGGTTTCCACAATCACCTGGGTCAAAGGTGAAGGGTAGTAACAAAAAGGTGGTGGGATAGAACTTGAAAGAAGAATCAGTAGGACTTGCTGGCTGATCATACACGAACCCTAAGAGAATGATTCAAGAATGTTATTAAGTTTTTTACCCTAACAACTGGGGAATAGAAGTAATTGCTATCTACTGGGATGAAGAAGATGACTAGCAATGGTTAGGGTTAGGGTGGGGACAGGTAAGATCTGGAGTTCAGTTTTAGGTAAGTTAATTTTAGGTATCCATCATACACGTGAGTGTAGCTATAGAATAGAGAGTAGACTATGTGAATCTGGAGTGAAGGGCACCCTGAGATATACATTTGAGAACGATCAACATAGAGATGCCATTTAAAGCCATCAGGACTGGATGAGATCGCCAAGGGAGTGGGCAGAGACAGTTGAGAGACCGAACAGCGAAATGTGGGCACTCCAACATGAGGAAACTCAGGAAAACAAAAAAAGAATGAGATAATGTGGTGTTCTGGGAAGCAAGGGAGGAAAATGCTTCAAGGAGGAGAGGGTGTTTTACTCTCTTTCACTTTTGGCTCGTGTTTGTGTTAAACTTCATCTTCTTGACCTCTCTGTGCCACGTGCTGCTGATGGGTCAAGATGATGCAGACTGAGCATTTACTACCAGATCGAAACACCGGATTTAATTTTTGTTGACCTTAAATGCAGTTTTGGTAGAGCGGTGGGGATCAAAGCCTTTGTGACCGCCTGGAGGAGGTGGGATAGGGAGGGTGGGAGGGAGGGAGACACAAGAGGGAAGAGATATGGGAACATATGTATATGTATATAACTGATGTATATACATATACATCACTTTGATTCACTTTGTTATAAAGCAGAAACTAACGCACCATTGTAAAGCAATTATACTCCAATAAAGATGTAAAAAAAAAAAGTCTTAATGGAATTGTTTTCAAGAGAGGATGGGAGAAGAGAGATTGAGTACAGAAAAAAATTGAGCACTTCTTGGCGGGCTTTTGTTCTAACAAAGAATAGAGAAAGGGGGTAGGAGCTGGAGGGGACTGCTGTGGTCACAATGGTTTTAAAATTCATTTAGAAAACTTGGTAAATTACAGGAGGTTGTATGCTAAAGAAATTGATTCAGCAGAGAAGGAAAAACTGGTGATGCAGAAGTGAGGAAACAATTAGGGAGCAATATACATGAGTGGGTGAGAAGAGAAGGAATTTCATGCTAAAGGGGGAGGAACTGGCTTTAGATATGAGAACCATGGTTTATCCATGGTACCAGGAGGGAAGGTGGAGCTGTAAGAAGATGGGTAGCTGGAACGTGTAAGCCTATATGTGGAAAATTCATTCCTGAGGGCTTCTGTTTTCTCAGGGAAGTAAGAAGCAAGACTCACAGTGGAGGGTGAGGATGGAAGAATAGTATTGAAAGAGTCGAAACAGGAAGTGTAAACAGTCAACGGGCCAGGAAATGTCCTAGGATTGGTGGGCAGGACTTACACCCCAGAGGAGCATTTTGGAACTCAGGTTGCTTGGGAAAATATTCCCAGAGTATTAAAAACATGTTTGAAAACCAAGTGATTAAATATTTTGGAGAACTACTGTATGCTCTGTCGGCCCTGTCTTCCAAAGTCACGACGTCAGTTATGAGGTGAACAGCAACTACAGCATCCTCTTCAAAGAAAGATGTTTAACACTGTATCATCAAAATTTTCCCAAATGTTTGAGAGCACAGAACTCTTTGTGTCCCATTACCTATTAGCATCCTTCAGAACAGTGTTCCATGGAACGCAGTTTGGAAAAATCACTGTCATAACTACAGCATCACCAAAGGTGTTCATTAATTCCCCGAGAGAGGCTCTCGCAGTCACTGCTATGCCACCTATAAGGGGCAACATCTGAACCAGATGCAAAATTTAAGAGACTCCAGGTAGGGAAGAGCTCATTAACTTTTTCTGAAGTTCCTCACTCATGAACCCTAATGGGGTATAGAAAGCCTTCAAGGACAATTCAGTCTAACGGGAAGAACAATGTGCTGGGATCCAGGAACTCAAAGCTGAAGTGCATAGACCTGGCGATTTTGGCAAGTACCCAGCACTCGAGTATCTAAATGTCGACTAGCAAGTTTCCTCCACCAGTTGTGAGTACAGAATACACAGTGATTAAGAAGACTCATCTGCCATCCGTCAAACCAGGGACAAATCTTATTTCCATCTCCTACTAGCTGTGTCACCTTGGAAACAAGTTAATATCCATGGATCTCAGTTTTCTTCTTTGCAAAACAGAGAAGACGATATCACCTACCTCACCGGCTATTATGAGGATTAAATGAGAAAAAAAAACACCTCACTTAGCACATTGAACTTTTACCTGTATATTGTAACAAGCAATAACTGATAGGAAGCACTTTTCTAAATTAAAAGTCTTGTGAAATTGTAAAGCAGCATTAGTTCTGTATTAACAGTGTGGCAAAGGAAATTAAGAATGTTTTTATTTTTGTGGTACGCGGGCCTCTCATCGTTGTGGCCTCTCCCGTTGCAGAGCACAGGCTCCGGATGTGCCGGCTTAGCGGCCATGGCTCACGGGGCCCAGCCGCTCCGTGGCATGTGGGATCCTCCCGGACCGGGGCACGAACCCGCATCCCCTGCATCGGCAGGCGAACTCTCAACCACTGTGCCACCAGGGAAGCCCAAGAATGTTTTTAAAAGAAAACATATAAGTGGCTGGTTTCGTTCTGAAAAGTATGAAGTCAACACACTGCTCCTTCCTAGTCTGTTTTCTCTTCAGTATTTTAACAAAAGTCTACATCAGAGGTTTATTGAACTTGTACTGCATTATTGCAGAAAGGAATGGCTTTTCTGTTGTGGATAATAATAGTAATAAAATAATATTATTTTAGATTTGTGGTCTAGCATTTCCTTTACAAGCAGGTATTGTTCCTAATGGGAAAATAAAGATTACGAAGGGTTAACTGACTTAGTAAAGGTCAACAAAAAAAAGTCACAATTGGTCCACTCATAGAGCAGCAGGAAAGTCTGTATTTCTGACATATTTATAACTCTATGGTTAAGATGTTTGTTTAATGTTCTCTTTTATTCAAAGGTCTCTGACCATTTAAACCTTTCCCCCCTTTAACTTAGATGTGCTTTGTTAGTTATTAGCATCCTTTAAGTACCTGCTTCATGCTCACTTTAAGATCTGGACCTACCAATTTTCAAAGACTTCTACTTTGACAAAATTCCAAGATAATTACAGCAATTTTTAAAAACATGTTCTAGTGAAAAATAAAACCTTCCTTTAGATTTGAAATTTCAAAGAATTAAGTTTGCTTGCTTCTTGTAAGAAGATAATTCTTAGACTTTGTGATACTAAGACTAAAAAATACACTATATTTTGCATATAGGTTTAAAATGTGTTTGAGTATGCTTGCTTTAACCATGGAACGTGATCCAAGACCAGACTCAGAAGTAGGAGCTAAAAACCTGAAATCTAGGTTTTATTGTCAAATCCATGGAGGATTGCATATCTCCTTTCTAACTGATACTTCTAGATAAAATGGCAAAATATTTCATTGCCGCTTGATTACATGTTACTAAATAAAAGTGGTATTTATAAGTATCGTTGGGGTGAAATTATATAAATATTTTTATTAGCACATGATTGTAAGAGATACAGATCCCAAATGTAGATGTGCATGAATGACACAAGTCAATACACACACACAAAAAGAGATAGAATTACGAATGGTGTGCGTCTAGATTTTCGCAGCCGACCCAGCCATATGTTTCTTGTCTAGGTGGCTGCCCAGGGAACTCAAGCATGTGGGTAACAGTTCTAGCGGGCAAGAAGCCATATAAACAATGAACATAACTCAAAATGAAACAAAGAAGCATGCTAATAGCAAACTGTATCATTGTAGAATACTACTCAACCAAACTTTTTTGATGAGTGATAAATGGTATAGAATCATCCCAATGAAAAAATAATTGTGATGGAAGAACCACATAGCATTTTGTGCTGTAAGATGTGACAGTCCCATTCTCTCTCTGATTTTTGTCTACACTTGCCTTCATTGTAACCTCCCCGGAGCCAGCCAGGACAAACACAGTGCCTGATACCCAGTGGTTAAATTCTACAAAACATTTTGTTTATTTTGTCACTGTGATAGGAAAGATCTGCTTCCAGCTTCAAAGAAATAAACAATGGAATTTAAATTCTTTTTCTTTTTATGTAACAAATAGAATGTATACTTTCTGTTAGTTTGTGGGTGAGGTGGGTAGTGTAATAAAGTTATAGAATTTAATTCACGTGGGAACATTTTGATATATTAAGAGTAAGCCTTATGTTTTACCTGATGCTTTTTCTGAGAAAATAGTCACCCTGCTTAATTCAATGAGAAAAATACTTAATAATTGATGAGGATTTGTGGAGTTCAAAGTTGTAAACAAGACAGTATTTCAATACAACAGCTCTAAAATAACTAAACAGACTTCCTCTGTTGAATTTATTTACCCTTTCTATAGCACTTATCATCTTAATACTTAGGCATAAAAGTACCAGGCATAATGTGAGAATGAAAATATTATGATTCTGTCTAATTTTTCTCTCTCAGTGAGTTAAAATACAGTGTTCAACCATACATTTATTCCCCTTTATTACACTGCTTAGTTCCTGAGACTAAGGAATTCCTTATATACTACAAATATGCAGTGATTGGTGTGAAAGAGAGATGAAGGAATGACACTGTCTATTCAAAAATCAGTCAGTAGTTTAACTACAAATAGTGTACAAAAATGCAGGTATAGTAGCAGTACCTAATGACCGTGTATTCATTTTTTTCTGTCCTGGTTTCATTCTCATTTTTGAAGAAACTCTCTCTCATGATCTTGTGATAACCAGTTAAGTTCCTGAGACCAATATTTATCTGCTGGGTCTGTTGAGAGGTTATCAAGCTCTTTCATGTCAACAAGATATATGGGAAGGATTTATATCATGACAATTAATGACAAATTATACATCAAACTTATAATAGTTTTAAAGACAAAGTGATACTAAAGCATCAGATGCCTCAGAGTTCTCATCTGTGCAATGGGAATTGTGTTAATACCCAAATATTTGCTGAGTGCCTACTACATTCCAGGCACTTTTCTAACCCAATGGGCTGCAACAGTGAACATGTGAGAAAAATCCTCTGCTCTTGTGGAATTCCTACTCTAGTGGTGGGGCAGATAGACAGTAAGCAACAAAAATAAAGCAAAATATGTAGTGTATTAGATGGTGATAAGTGCTGTATAGAGAAAGATAAAAGGAGAGGAAGATCAGAGTGCTCCGTGGGGCTTGCAACTTAGTTGCAATAGTTGGTGATGCTTGCCCTGAGGAGGTAAGAACAGTAGTAGAGGTTCGTAGAATTCTTGGTTAAGATTGAATGAATTATATGCAAAATGCGTTGAGCAGTGTATGGCACATAGTAGAGGGTTAATAAATGTCAGGTTGAAAAAGAGGGTGTGATACTTAGGGTTATCTTGAGGAAGGTTTTTGTTTGTTCTGCAGACTTTCCTTTATTGGCCATGGCCATTTTTATCTGGAGTTAAGAATGGAATTGTATTTGACTTTTGCATAAAACATTCATAAAGCTAATTTGTAAACTGGATAAAAGTAAAGAACTGGAAGACCTAGGTCTTCATGGATCAGTTATCCACATTTTGTCCCTGTCTTAAAAAGAGAGAAATAAGGAGGAAGGAGTGGGGGCATGGAGAGGGAGAAAGCGAAGGGGAGAGGGAGAAGGAAAGAAGGAAGGCAGAAAGGAGAGAAGGAAAGAAAAGTTCTTTAAGAGTCCATCTTAAGAATAAAACTGTTTTAAGTCATATAGTTTAAATTACTTTAACTTTATATGTGACTAACTTGAAAGATGGCTCAGTTAAAACAGGTCTAGGGCTCCCCTGGTGGCGCAGTGGTTGAGAGTCCGCCTACCGATGCAGGGGACATGGGTTCGTGACGCGGTCCACATGCCGCGGAGCGGCTGGGCCCGTGAGCCATGGCCGCTGAGCCTGCGCGTCCGGAGCCTGTGCTCCGCGACGGGAGAGGCCACAACAGTGAGAGGCCCGCGGACCGCAAAAGAAAAAAACAGATCTAAATCCGAATCTAGGAAAGTACCAATCTTTAGTAATTGGGTTTGAACATTTTATTGAACTATATAAAATCTATAGAAATCTCATATATTCCTTAAGATTATTTTTCTTGACAAACAACTTTATTATTCTAGAAGGTGACTATATTTAGGTGTATTTTAATAGTAAACAAACAATGAGTTGTTTGTATTAAAGAAGTTAACAGTTCTAGCTAATAGAAAAGAAAAATAAATACTCATAGGGCACCCACAATGTGCTAGGCAATTTGGAAGTTACTTTCATTTTTCCATGAAAAAGTTTTGAGGACTTATGTGTTGGGTGCTGAGTGAGGCATTGGTGGGATAACTAAGAAGTGGTCACACACAATTCTTGCCGAGTTTCAGAGAGCTTACAGTCTCGAAGGAGGAGGTATATAAGACCTCATTCGTTCTCCACATCTTTGTAAAGAAGATGCCATCCCAGTTGTACAGGGAGGAAAACTGAAATCAAGAAAAATGAAGCAAGCTGTCAATGGTCACTCAATCAAGTGATGAAAACCCATAATCAGTTCAGGAATTTTGGTTAACAGGTACAAGCTCTTTCGCTGCTGATTCACTAGTATCTGAGTATGAAATACGAATGCAGTTTATATTTACCTTTCCGATTGTGACTTGCTTATCCAACTTTTAAAAATTAATGTTCATTTCTCAAAGACATGTAAATCGATAGAATAGCAAGATGAGCCACAACCAGACTCTGTTACTGAGTGAAGCTAAACTGGGATTCACGTTTGCCTTAGGTAAATCACACATGGATTAATCTTAAATTGGCTACATTATGGTTTGTGTACTTGAATGATTTTTTAAAAATCACACTGTGGGGAAAAGTATATATTAGGAAATATCACAAAGTCTTTTTTTTTTCTCTTTTATGAAATGGTGTCCTTACAATGACTGTGTCAATAACTTGTCAGCCTACGATATGTTTTTCCTTTTTTAGCTGTCAGCCAGCAAGAATTCGATAGTCTCAGTAATATAATGGTTTGCAATTTAAAACATTATGCGAAATTATATAGCAAAAAGGTAGAGACTGTCAGTTGACTGTCCCAAATTCCACCTAAGATGTTCTCTGTGTCCACTTTCCTGTGATGGATCTCTGGGAAGCCATGTGACCCAATCTTGGCCAATGAGATATAAGCAGATGATATGGGTAAGGCCTTGGGAAAAATTTCTAAAAGGAATAGATCTGACCTTTATCTTTAGCCTTTCTCCCTCTTCCTCCTGTGGAGGGGAAAAAGAGTTACACTTCAGAAGGCAAGCAGGAAAAGAAAATGGACTTGGAGGCCCTTGGACACCAGAGAGCAGCTTCACAGCCTTGAGCTCTTTGGACTTCTTGGACTTCTTGCTTCCTTGCAAGGGCATTGGGTGGGGCGGGCGGGGCAGGGGGAAGGGTACGTATCCTAAGCAGACATTAGTTGGGTTTTCTGTTGTTTGCAGATGAAAGCAAAGTACTACTGATCAGTACAGTGATGTTTCTTCCTCTGTTTCCTCTTCCTTCCCTTTCTCTCCCCCTATTTTCATTTCGTGTTATTTTATTCCCAAGTTTCTGGCTAAGTTTTAATTCTTTCTTTCTCTCTCTTCTTCTCTATCAGCTATCTAATTTGTTATTTTAGCTTCCAGTGTGGTAGAACTAAATATCTATTTAGATGCCTTACAAGTTTATCAAAAGTAAAAACAAGTATGAATTTCATAAAGACACTTTTTTTCTCTTATTACCAGGACTTGAAAATTGAGACAAAGTTTCCTATTTTCTTTCCTTGGTACCCCTTCCCCTAAATACGTAAGTTGTTGAATTTCAGAGTCTGAATTTGTAATGCCAGCTGTTCCAATGCTGATTTCCTATTGTAGACGGACTGGCATCCTCTTAGTCGGGCTGTGGCTACAGCAGTTTGACTCAGTCCCAGCGTCCTACCCACCAATTTCACATTTATATTCCTAGAGTAGAGTTCAGTCTCTACTAATCAAACAATTAAAATTCAAGCTATTCTTGTTTACCAACCTAAGGTTTTTTTAAAATGTCAAAACACCACCCAATCTTAGCAAGAACACAAGAAAATAGCACTCTCATATATATGGTGTCATGGTAAACTGGTAAAATACTTTTGAAAAATAATTCAACAATATGTTTCTAGAATAATAAAAACAAATTCATAATCTTTGTTTCAGTAACACTATTGAAACTAGGGGAAACTATCTAAAAGTTATTTTTAAAAGAAAGAAGCCAAGGCGTTTACTCTAAAGTAAGTACAATTGCAAACATTTGGAAAACTTCGAATGTGGGAGGGACAGCACCCTAAATAGATAATAGCAAATCACTATTAGGAAAAATAATGATCTGAAGACTTTATGTCGAGATCAAAAATATTAATAATAAAAAACTGCAATGAAATTTTTCCCCCAAGTTGAAAAATAGTAACCCCTGAAGGGACAGGAGAGCGATGCAACTGGGATGACCACAGTGGGTGGCTTAGAAAGTACTGGAAACCCTATGTTTCTCAAGTGCGGGAGAAGCCACATGTACCTGATATATACTATTTTACATACATGACACACTTCATGTTATTAAGAAATAAAAATATCCTTTCCATCTTTTAAGTGCAACCTTCTCCACAAAGTTTCCAAACAGATATAACTTTATCCAGAGTATTTTAATTGTACCTCGTGTTATTGTTGTTCATTAGTTTTATCTGAGCTCATCTTCATAAGCTTATAATACTGAGGCTAGTCCCTTGCATTCAGCATGAAATTAAAGTGGTATTCTGTAAACGATCTATACTTTAGCTGAGCTAAATTGTTTCCATGAGGGTACAATTTTCATTTGTAGAATTTTAAAAGGCAAGGATAACTATAGTTCAAATCTGATATGCCTCAATTTGTTATATTTAAAATTGTAGATTATCTCTATTACAAAAGTATAGCTCCAATGTTTGCAACCTAAAAAGTTGCAAAGTGCCATTTTAAAAAACAAATTTGTTGTGAATTTCCTCTCTGATATTGAAGAATTGAATTTTTATTCAATACAGTATAATTCTAATGCTAATAACACAGAAAAGTAGTATAATTGATTGGATAATTTTTAAATGATTACATATGATAGGGACAATGGAATTAGGTAAAAATGGTTCAAATTTAATATATTCCTTTATGTAAAAACTTCTAACTTAGAAGAAAGTTGATTGAAGAATGTTGCCAGAATTAATGTTCAGAAGGTATTTCTCAACATATGCCAGAATTTTATTTTCAATATATGTACACAAATGGAAACTCAGGTTTTCTTCTATATTGTATTTTAATGATGTCATTCTAACTTTAGTAATTGTTTAATAGATTCAACTAGTACTCATTAATTCCCTACTATGTGCAAAATAGTGTGCCGGGTGAAAGGAAGGCTAAATAAATGGTTCAGGTACTGCTCTTGTTCACAAAGGGTTATCTGTGATAGGACAGCCAACAATATTTAATGAAAGCAGAAAGGTGTAAGTACCTTAAGTGAGGGAATTTACATTTGCTGGATGCCTGCTCAGGCTAAATATATCTCACATCGGTCCAAATAAGCGTACAATAAACGTTAATCCTTCAGTATGAGGGAAATATTATTTAAATAGGTAGAAAAATTGAGAATCAGAAAAAGGATGAAAAAACCATCTGGTCAGTGGCTGAGGCACTCTTTCCATTATACCAGAAGAAGCTCAAAGAAGGGAAAGATGAGTTTTTGGTGAGGGAATAAGAGATGCATACATGTGTATGGGGTGTCATGGCATCATTTGGTGATGATTCCACAGGAGGAAAAGGAGGGGGACTATTAAGCAAAGGTATCCAGGATGGATGGGGCATTGTAAGATGTCCACATGTGCTGGGAGGGGAAGTATGAGATATGAAAAGCTAAGTGGGGCCCTTAAGTGTCACTGTATTGTATTGAAACAAATTTGTGCCACTTTGGGTTTCTAAATATAGGTATGCTATAATCAAGGTTTTGCTGTAGGAGAGGTGGACTGCATATGGGAGGAGGGGCTAGAAGTTCAGAGTTGGGGTACCAGGAGGGCATGTGGTAGTGGGAGCAGGGGGAGACTTGAATGAAAGTGACTATGCAGGATCTTGGAAAAGAAGAGACACATCTGAGGATGTGAGGAAGATATTGAAGCTAGAAGGACCAAAAACCGTATTGACTACAACAAAACAAAGTTATGAAATGTTGTTTTCCCCTAATTTCTAGATAGCCCCTCACTCAAATCAAAAGATGTTGCATGTAATCACATAATATCACCAGCTGTTTGCATTTGTAGTAAGGCTTTTAGATGCCTTTCTCATACAGGAAAATTTCCCTTTGCTGCACATTATTGCCAAAATATGACACAAGGGGAAAAAAAAAAACAAACAACAACCAGGCATTGAAAACCTAATAGCACATATTCACTTCAGGCCCTAGGAAAAATCAAGGTTATATTTTTTAATTTCTTTAAAGCACTGGGAACCACCTTTCATTTTCACTTCTAGTCAGTTCTAGTCTTTCAACACAGCTTTTACTTCTGAAAATGGACTTCATCGCCCCCCGCCCCCGCCAAATTATACTAGTGTTAAATGATCCATGCAATCTTTGGCATCATGCAGCCAAAGGCTTAAGAACTTTACATGTACATAGATATTGAAGAGAGTCTTTACCTTAGAGAAATCAGGCTATGGGACAGGTAATACTCTTAATACTGTAAAAGAGTTCCTGTCACTGACATTAATTTTTCAAAGAGTATCACAACTGGTAAAGTATAAGAAGATCTGGCAAAAAATTTCTGGGTAGGTAACATTTACATTAACAACTTAACATCTCTAGTTGTAAATTTAGCTGTGTATTTACATTGAATTAGGTATATTATTTGCTTCGAGGGTGCATGTGTATGTTTTTTTTTTTTTGTTTTTCTTTCTGGCCAATATGTTAGGGAAAAGAAATCCAATGTGTGTACTGTTTATGTGTATAAGAATGTCAGAATAAAAACCTACATCCTCTTTAATTCAATCTTCTGGTATTTGCAATAATAAAGACTAAATAAATGAAGTATATAAACTTAGGAAGACAGGTCATTATCTTTGACCCAAATCATCTTGCTTTGAAACAGAACTATAGTATCATATAGAATTGGATTTGACAGATACTTCCAACACTGAAATTTTATGATTCTGTAATTTCAACACATTCTTTTATGCAGACAGAATTATGCATTCTTGGTAAAATAACTTTGCCATCTTTAGATTTTCTGCTTTTTCACATCCCTGCATACACATGGAGGTAGAAGAGAAAGGACTAAACATAAAGGATGTGCACATACTTTTGCCAGGGTATGTGGACTTCTTTCCTACCTCCTCCCAGCTGTTCACACCTTACTGTTTAAATCCAAGTTCTATGCAGAGATAGAATTATACAAACTGAATTGGGAATGTATGCCTGTACACAGACACACACTCACATACAATTGTCTCCAGTATCCTGAGTGCCAATAATACCTTGCTTCTTTATTTTCTTACTGTTTTTGCCCTTCCATATCCATCCCCAGCTCACACAATGAAGTGATTCTCTCTCTTAAGCCTTTTCCTGTTTCTATCTGGGGAGTTGCCTTAATTTAACATTTCTATTCTTTCTTATGTCAGCAATTTAACAAACTTTGCTAGTATTTTTTTTTTCTAATACTTGATATACTTCTCTCTTTTAACCACACTATACAGTTTCTAGATATTAACCTTGACCTATCTCTATTTTCGTCAACCCTCTGGAATGGATTCTTGTACTTTGTTTTCTTTTTTTTTAAAATAAATTTTTTATTTATTTTTGGCTGCGTTGCGTCTTCATTGCTGCATGCAGGCTTTCTCTAGTTGCAGTGAGCGGGGCTACTCTGTGTCGGTGCGCGGGCTTCTCATCATGGTGGCTTCTCTTGCTGCGGAGCAGGGGCTCTAGGCGAGTGGGCTCAGTAGTTGTGGCTCCCAGGCTCTAGAGCACAGGCTCAGTAGTTGTGGCACACGGGGTTACTTGCTCCGCGGCACGTGGGATCTTCCCGGACCAGGACTCGAACCCGTCCTCTGCATTGGCAGGCGGATACTTAACCACTGAGCCACGAGGGAAGCCCTGTACTTTGTTTTCTGTCTTTCATCATTCTATTAACATGCCCATGGCTGGAGCCATAGGAAGGAAGTGCAGTCTGGAATACGTTTCCACGTGCAGAAGCACTTGCTCTAGAATATATTTATGGTAAGTCCGCCACTCAGCTCTCTTTGAGAAAGAGCTGTTAGCAAGAACTGCCACGATGACATAATGTCTTATAGCATCCTTCCACTCTTGCAGTTAAACTCACTTCTTTCACTCCCTGCCCCACCTAGAGGAAAACTTTAGTGTTTCCAGTAGAGGCAAGTTTTTCATTTAAAGGCTGTGCATCTGTTGATGGTCTACGGTTTTTCAAACTTGTCTTTTCATGTTGTTTTGATCCAGATGTAGAGGAACGTAAAGGGCTGTTTACCCGGCGCCCAGGATCAGGCCAGCGGGTGGGGTTCGGGGCTGCTTTCTCCGGAAGGGACCCCACCCCAAGGAGGGCCCCTCAGCCCCCAGTTTCCATCTTCCTTTGGGCTTCCTGATTCCCTTGCCGCACCCACGTCTTCGGATGTGGGCTTCCAACGCCTTCCCGCTCGCGCTGCTTTCCTAGTCTAAGGATACTTCGCTTAAGGAGTGGGGCACAATTTTTGGCCACCTTCACTTATTTGTTCTTCGACACCCTAACACCAGGACAGACCCCTCCTCTTAATCCTGATTTCTCAGGCGCAGGCCCACTGATTCATCCCGTCAGGACCAGAAGTGGGCTGTGGAATCCTGCTCCGGTCTGGACCACCTTGCCCATCTTCCTCACCTACAGAATGTGGCAGGAGGTAGAGAGCACACCAGGCAGTGCGCTGCCTTTGTTTTCATTAATAACGCACACCGGGCCTCTAGAAGTGTTTGGAAAATGCCACAGAAAATGTAGAACATGGCTTTTCCTGGCTAGAACTCGTCCCTTCACTCTCATTTCCTGTTTCTCGGCCTCTGCCTCCTTTTTCTTCCCACCGTACTTCGTGCCACACTTGCGAATCTTTCTTCCCTTAATGTAAACTTCCCCTTCGCTGCCTTCCCACGGCCGGGGCGGTTTCCCACGCGGGGCGGGCTCGGGGGCGCCGCGCCGGGGTGTCCGGCGGCCTGGGCGCCCCAGCGCGCTCACGCAGCTTTGCAAGAAAGTGGCGCACGCAATCGCCACCTCGGTCGGCCGCGCCCGGTCCGCCAGCTCCCAGCCCCGCGCGCCGGCTTCCGCCCCCGCCGACCCTCCAGCGCCGCGCTGACCCCGCGCCCTAGGGGCCACCGCGGGAACGCCGGGCCGCACGGGCTGCCTCCTCCCCCTCCCGCCCCAGAGTCGCGCCGGTCCGCTCCCCCGGGCGCGGAGGCGGGGAGGGAGGGGCCCCCGGGAAGGGCGTGAAGGACGCGGCTCCTGGCTGCCCGCATCTCGGGGCGCAGGGCGAGGTGGGGGTGTGCTGGACTCCCCTCTCCCGCCGCTCCTCGCTCCGGGTCTGCAGCTTCTGCTTCCTGCTCCTCCCGCCCGCAAGTCCGCCCGCCTGCCTAAATTCCGAGCGAGGGCGGACGCCCCTTCTCCCCGGGCTCCCGAGCCGGCCGCGCGGCTCCGCCTCGCCCCCATTCATCCCGCCAAGGTGAACCGCTGGGAGGGAGGACGCCCCCGCCTAGCCCGCAACTTGCGTCGCTCCAGAACCCAAACAATGCTTCCCCCGCCTTCCGCGTGCGGCCCTCCGCCTAGCCCAGCCTTGCGCAGGGAACCGCCTGCCCGGGCCGGGACCCCATTGTTGCCCGGCGCGGGCGATGCCCGGCGTCCGGGGGCGGTCCCCGCGAGCGGTCCCGCAGCCTCCGCCGGCCGCCGGAGCCGGCTCCGCCCACACCTTTCCAAGTTAGCTGGTGGGTGAGCCGCGGGGAAGGCTCGGGCCCCCGGCCCCCTCCCTGCACGCTTTCACCCGGGCGGGAGGGGAGGGGAGAGGAGCGGCGGGGGCTGTGGGCCGAGCGGGCTCCGCGCTTTATTTGTCTCCGAATTCCCTTCCTAAGGCTGCCTAGCGCGCTGACACAAAAGAGGGGACTTTCTCGCGGCTCCGCGCGAGTCCTCCCCAGACGAGTTAAAATCGGGGGTTCCTCCCGCCGCGAGGCCCCGCGGGCACCCCTCGCCCCGCGCCTCCCAAAGCGGCGTTGGCCATGTGTAGGTTATTTT
>NW_020174046.1:3416600-3417419 GCF_003031525.2 Neophocaena asiaeorientalis asiaeorientalis | reverse complement strand
TGAGCTGCGGGCTGCAAGGGAGGAGAAGCGGCGTCTTGCAACCCCCTCGGCTGGGCCCCGGGGTAATTCGATGCGGGCCTGGCGAGGCTCCCCCCGCTAGACCCGGGCTCGCGTCTCGGCAGCCTCCACCCACCGGCCCACCCTACATTTAGCGCATCATGTGATCCGGGTAAGTCATTTGCAAGTACAACAGTTCCCTGGGTTGCCCCCCATTCATTTCCTGAGAACTGCAGAGAGCAGCTGAGAGGCTCTGCCCGTGCGTGTGCGTGTGCGAGTGTGCGTGTGAGTGTGCGCGGGTGACGCCGTGTGTGTGTGTGTGTGTGAGTGTGCGCGCGCGCGCGTGTGAGAGCGAGAGAGAAAGGGAGAGAGAGAGGGGGACTCTGTGTGAGGGAAAGAAAACAATTTCTCCTGCTCTGCAGCTTCTGTTCAGGTCTGTGCCGATTCCGTTTCTTATCAAAATAAACAACCCCCTCCTCTTTTTTTTTTTTTTTTTGTGCCATCCCAGATCAGACCGTATTCTCTTAACATGTTTTATTTTTCTTCTGTCATCTGCTCAAGTTAAATCATTTTGGTTGGTCTGTGTTCGTAAAGGGGGAAAGTGTTGGGAAGCGGGAGGGGGCCGAGGGAGGGCGATGCTACTGCAGAGCAAGTAGCGTCGGTTGGATTCGTGGAGAAGAAAGAAGGAGGTTTCTCCCCCCCCCCCACCCCCGCCTCGCAATTTTTTTAAAAAAGAACTTACCAAGTAGCGTGAATTAAGCAAATGTTTTTCTACCCCTCGTGGAATTGTTGGTTGCAGTGCTTGCCTGACAGTTGCCAAGG